>NW_015164218.1:179240-220916 GCF_001447785.1 Gekko japonicus
CAGGCGGAGGGGGGGCAGGGGGGATGGAGGAGCCCCCTCCTCAGGCTGGGAAGCATCGGGAAGGCCGATGGTGGGGCGCAGAGGGGGAGCCTCGCTCGCAGCCGTGGCTCGGCTTCGTTGCAAGGCCTCCTCCTCCTCCGGGCCCCGGGGAAAGGGGGGTGCACAAGCCGGGGCGGCCCCCTTGCAGGGAAGAATGCCGAAGGACACCCTTTCCGCCCGCTTCCCGAGGCAGGGCGTTTTGGGGGGTGCAGCCGGGAAGGGGGGAACGGCGCCTGTCGTCGCCTTGTGCCATTGGCGGAGGCCTGTGCTTGCTTAAGCCTCTAGGCCATGCAAGGGGGTGGAGGGGAGCAGACGGGGCACACGGATCCCCTGGGCATAGGGGCCTTGGGGGGGGGGGAGCGGGAGAAGGAGGGAAAGGAAATGTGTGTACAAAAGGCATGGGATGGCTGGTCCTGAGTGAGTGGCTTTGCTGTGGCTGTACTCGATCAGGGGTGCGCAGGCATCCCCACAGACCAACCTGTGTGAGGTGGCCGAGGCCTTGTTGGGCTGTTCCAGCAGGGGTGCACAGGGATCCCTACACCCACACCTATGCATGGAGAAAGGTTTTTTTGTTTTTCCCCCGTGCAGGTGGTGAGGGATTGTGGAGGCGTTGGGATTTCTCATCTTTCCTGCAAGCAGTGGAAGACACCCCTGAATTCCCTTAAGTTCTGTTCCCTCTCTCCTATAGGCTGAAGTAGGAGGCCTTGGCGTGTGCTTTGGGATAGGGAAGCACTTCACTGTATAGGAATAAATCAGCACTCCTTGGGGAGTTGAGGGAGGGAGGAGCAGGATTGATAGGGATATTTCAGGAGGCTGTGCATCTTGGGAGACCCTTTTTGAGTTTCGGTATTCACAGGTCCTTGCAGACCCTATACCTCCAGAAGAGGTGGTCTTGGCAGGGCAATGGCTATTCCTTTTCCTGTCTCACAAGGTGTGGGAGAAGTTAGGAGTTCATTATGCATGTATGCGTCCCCCTGTATAGGATCATAGGGATTCTGGTTGAAGCTCCTGTTCTTTCCTACGTGATCTTGACATTGTAGAATTTAGGATGACCTCTTTTTATAGGGGTGCATTGATGAAGAGGTGGGATTTTTGCAGAAGTCTGGGTGATGTTATTTCTAGATGATGAGGAATTACAGAGCTTTGGGAACCCCCGTAATTCCCATTTGTTTTCTCTGGGGGAAAAATAAGGTGTAATGGGGACTGCAAGCCCTGTGATTCCCTTTATGTTGTATTTATAAACAGGGAGGAAAACCCACTTGGTGTTTGGCGGTTTACACCTGAAAAGTTGTCATTCCTCACTCATGTGTGTCTAGAGGTAATCACAAAGGGGGGGAGTTGACATCCTGTGGACCTAGCAGTGGAGTGTGGCACCTCTTAGTTCCCAAAATTAAATCCTTTAGGCTCACACTTCCTGAGGCTGCTGCTGTTGTTTAATGTGAAGGAACAGAACTTTCGAGGGCTCCCTCAAGTACAGGTCTGGTCCACCTAGAAAGCTGGGACAGGATTGGCTGTCCTTGTGGCTGCAGGCTGGCTTGCTTTTTGTCTGGCAGCATTGTTGGCCTTCTTCCCCTCAGGCCCGGAGGCCTTGTTTATCTTCCAGGAGAACACTGGTTGCTTCTCTCCTATTGTCCATCCCACTCTGGTTGCATTCCTCTTCATGCCCCTGTCCCCCTCCTGAGGTAGTCAGAAATCCTGGTTGCTCAAAGGCACTTGCCTACAAACAAACCAGGCCTGCCTCGCTTCCCTTCTAGAAAACTCAGGAATCATGGATCCCTTCAACTTGACTAAGTTCTGCTTCATTCTTACAGGAGCCAGGGATTTTGGCTTTCCAATCCCACCTCCCCCCCCCCACCCTCTCCTACCAGGAGAGTAGAGTACCCCTTTGCAAGACTCTACTCCCTTCCCTCAACATCTAGAAATCTCACATTTTGGCATCTGCGGCCACATTGTGTTTTTATCCCCTTCTCCAATCTTGTTGTTTTATATAGGTGCGGGGGCAGAGAGATGGTATCTTGTACCAGATTACTTCCCCTTGTCCTGCACCTTGTGTGTAGCCATTAAGCACCGTATTCCACTTTCTAGACATAACTGCATCTGTGTAAAAGAAGAAGAATCGCACCTACTTCCCTCGAAGATGCTTCTTAGCAGTGAACAGGGGAATCTTGCGAAAGCTGCTGCAGCCGGCTTTCTGCTTGTTATCCTTTGAGGAAAGGGCATTAATTGGAAGCTTGATTTAAAGGTGACACTGGCCATAGGCAAAAATGCTTACCCATTTCTACTTCAATGCACTTACCATGTGTACTGGCCTCTCTATGCGTAGCGGCGCTTAACATACTAGCCGTCTCTGGTATGGAAGGGTGTGAAGCTGTAAGTGCTGCGTAAATAGGGCCAGCGCATGCACGTTTAAACAAGACGGCTTGCGTGGAGTACTTGCATGGGTAAATAGTTTGCCTATGGCCAGTGTTGTTCTAGAGCATGCGTGGTAGGTTTCCTTGGAAGAACCACAAGAGGGTTTCCAGCAGTGACAAAGGACTGTGATACGGGGTCTAGTCGAGCAGAAAATTCTTGAAGGTAGGGCTCCAGTGTTCTCTGAAAGGAGGAACTGAGGGGAAAGGGGATTCAAGTGAATATGGCAAAACTGGGAATCAGATTCCAGGTAGGCCAGGGCAAAGGTTCTTAATGTCGGCCCACTCGTCAGCAGTTAGCACAGGAGATGTGAGTTCAGATGGACATACTCACAAATACCTGTGTCCTTAGTGAGCCAGGAGGCAGAGTGGAACCGTAGAAATATGGCTTTTATGTATTTTTATTTTTTGCCGTCAAGTCACAGCTAACTTAGGGCAACCTGTGGGATTTTCAAGGCAGGAGACTTCAGAGGTGGCTTGCTGTTGCTTACCTCTGTGTAGCGACCCTGAAGTTCCTTGCCGGCCTCCCATCCAGGTACTGAATAGGGCCGATCCTGCTTACCTTCCAAGATCTGACGACGTCAGGCCAGCCTGGACTATACAGGGCATGGTTTTAATACCCACAGATATACAAAGCAAAACAGGAATATGCGTCCCCCACCTCTTCTGTTGATTTTTTTATGTCTCCCCCAAAGGAGTAATCCTCCAATGGTTATAAGCATTTAGCTTTTCCTAGGCTTGTATCTCTAAAGCATCCTCTTACTCCGTTTTTCTGCCCAGGGGACAAGGACTACCAAGGAACGATCCACCTTTTGGCTGTGATTTTAGTTAAGTTTGTGGAGCCTCAAACAGTTATGTTTGTGGCCTCGGGAAAACTCAGCGCCAGTGAGACAAAATCTGGACACTCCAGGCCTGGTGAATAAAATCAGTGCCGTTCTGTTGTGTAGCATTTTCCTTATTCTGCCCTTCGCTTGACCTGCTGCCTTCAAAAGGAAGAGACTTTGATGTATCTGTGTCTGAAGAGGCCTGGGAATTTGCCCTTGGATCTTTTTGAAAAACTGGGCATGGTATGTGGTGCTGTGTGGTGCCTAAACACCAGTTTCCATTTTTGAGGGAGCAGCAGTGAGCCACGGATCCAAACGTGCACAGAGTATGTTTCTGTCACAGCGCCTTCTCCGGCGTGCAGGTTCAGAGCAAAGGGTGCCCATCTAAGGTTAGCTATCAGGTCTTCCAGTTGTGAGAGGGGCATGGTTTCCAGGGGGGCACTTCTCTCTTTACCTCCGAGGTATAATGTAGGTTATGCCGTATGGCTGTCAGCATATAGATTTGACCTCACCTGGGAAATAAGTCTGCACAAATTAATAGTCCAGAAAAATCTGTATGAGCCCACCTCTGCGTTTCCTGACCCGGATGACTCAGGATTGCCCACTCTCGTTACAGCTGGGAAGCTAAGCAGGGTTGGCCCTGGTTAGTACTTGAATGGGAGACCTCCAAGGAAGTCCAGGGTTGCTGTGCAGAGACAGTCTGTAGCAAACCACCTCTGTCTCTTGACTTGAAAACCCTATGGAGCATGACATACCTTTCCATCACCACCTACCTGCATGTTAACTATTTCAGACACATCAGCCGCTTGAAAGAAGAACCGGCTTTCTCCGAGTTGTGTCTGCCTGGTTATCTGCCCCCTGCTCCCCAGTCTCTACCTATATGAAGGCAAAAATCTCAGACCCTCCTTTGCGGCTTTTGTGCTATAGTGTGGTGATGTTGTTTGCAGGCTTTGGTGTTCCTCTTCCGTAGGTGCTTCATATAGTGAGGCTTCCTTCTGTAGATTGTGCATTTGCGGCACTGTGTGCACTTGACCACTGTATCATAGTGAGGTTACACATATGAGTGTCTGCTACCTAACTGTGCATGTGAGTGTTTTCTGCTGCAGTTGCACGTGGTGTGCATTGTAAGGTTGCACCTGAAATTGTGTGAGAAGATAGCCTGTTACCAGGGATGTGTGTAATCTGTAGAGCAAAAATTTGGGTCATGTAATACTGAACTCTACAACCTGAATAAATTATACAGATTTGCAGATTTTTGCATAATTTGCATAGCTTCAGAACAAAGTTTGAGTCCAGTGGCACCTATAAGACCAACAAAGTTTAAATCTGGGTATAAGCTTTTGTGTGCATGCATACTTCATCTGAATCTATCTTGCGTAATTTTAGGTAATTTGGGGGAATTACAAGGATCTGTGTAGGCCAGTGAAGCCCGTTCAGTTCCTGGATTTCCAACTGAGCCTCACTGTGGGACTTCACAAGGCGCTGAAGTCGCTGTGTGTCCACCAGTGCTACAATCTGCTTTGGTATACTCTGTGCTTTCCCAGCATTGCCAACTACACAGAACAGAGAAAACTGTTATGCTGCACAGCCTTTAGCAGGCTCATAACTCTGCGCTTGCTGGAAGTCTTTGGGTTGTGTACCATATTGGTGACTTACACACTGTTGGGTTGTTGCTGTGACACTTACATTTGCTGCACTTGCATGTACCTTTTTGTGCCTGTCCTCTGTGAGGTTTATTCTGAAGAAGGAGCTCCGACCCACAAAAGCTTGTGCTGGAAGAAATGGTAGCCTTTAAGGTGCCACCGGACTTTCGTTTTATTCCATCCTATCATACCATCCTGTTCTTGTTGCATCTGTGGCCTGGTTATTCTGTGCACCGTTTTGCATGGATTATGGACCTTGAGCTGCAGGCATGTTGGACACATTTGGCATTGGTTGCACTGCAATGCATGCTGTTCTGTATGTAGGTTCATGTCCGGGGCCTTCATTCAGGGATAGCGTTTGTATACTGTGTGAGTGGCTGTACTGTGCATCTTGGACAAGCAGATGTGGCTGTGTGCTATTTGCTCTTGTACTCAAGTTATAAGTGCACTTTTTGCGCAGTATGTTTTCAACTGCAAGTGGTTGGTTTTCCATATCTTGTGGCTTCAATGCAGGAATTACTTGTAAACAATTGGTGGCAGTTTGGTCCATTCATTTATGCACACTTTTACTTCTTGGACGTGTAGAAAACAGCATGGTTATCTTTCCACAGAAGAATGCTCTAGTGTGTGTTCCAGTAGCTTGCACAGAAATCTGAATATATTCAGGTGTTTTTTTTTTGTTTCGTTTCAAGAATAGCATGTTTCTAACCCTCATGGGCTTCATATTTTGGGGTGGGACTCTCAAACAGACACATTCTATTAGTGAAATTCCTGGAATCTGTCCCTGGCACCCTTCTTCCTGTCTTATTATTATTTTTTTATCTCCTGTCTAATTTATGATTTTCATCTTCCTCTCCTGACCCCAGCACACCAAATTAAAAAACAACAACAAAAAAACTGGAAGAAGGGAAAGCATGCAAATGATGCAAACTTTCCCAATCTGAATAAGTACGCAGACATCTGCATCTTGGCAAAGAGTACCCTGATTATTATTTCTCCTTTGTTTTTCCCCAGGTCGTTGTATGCTTATCTAAGGCCTGGTTCATGTATGTGGACGAATGAAGTCGCAGATACTTGAGTTGGTCGAATGGCCACCAGCGCCTCAGGTTGCAGTTGCTGAATTCTAGCTCTGGGTGTCCTTTCACATGGCGAAAACTCCGTGCATATAGAAAACTTGTGCAGCAGGGAGAAAGACGCTTCCCCTTCTCTTTGCTTGCTGCACTGGTTATCTGCGGGGAGCTTTTCAAAATGGGATACTCTGCCTGCAGCCTGAAGCACTGCAGTTCAAACTACTAATCCTCCCGTATGTGTGAACTAGGCCTTAGACTCTGTTCACCTGCAGTGATTTCTTGCAAACCTTCAGTAGACATACTGCATGAATACAGTGCCACAGATATGTTAAAGAGGATGGCGTCTGTTTGATATTGTGTACCAGGCGAGGGGCCATGGCTCAGTGGCAGAACATCAGTGTTGCATACAGAAGGTCCCGAGTTCACTCCCTGGGAGATCCAGTTAAAAGGATCACGTCTTAGATGATGAGAAAGATCTCGTCCTGAGACCTTGGAGAGCCATTGCCAATCTGAGTAGACAGTAAGGACCTTTTTGGACCAAGGATCTGATTCACTATAAGGCATGTGTGTGTGTGTGTGTGTGTCTTGAAGACAAGTCGCAAGGGTCCTTCTCAGCCAACTTTCCTGACTACGTACTTCTCTTTAAATCGTAGCCTGTATCGTCTCCCTTGAGTTCCTGTCTCGGTGAGAACGTAGAGAAGCTAAAGCACAGTGACAGCTTCTCAAACTGGAATAATGCTGTCTGTGTGAAATGATGCTTAGAGCCATCTCCGTCTATTACAACTTGATTTCGCTCTTCCTCCCAGGAGCTTGGGCCGCTTTGCAGCTTCTCTCCCTCCATAATGGGTTTCTGCCTCTTTCAGATTTGTAGGCCTCCCCACCCAAAAGGTTTTTGCATTGGCTGTAAGATGGGTCTTTGGGACAGCAGGGCCTGTGTGGGTAAATAATGTGTGTGTGTGTGTGTGTCTTGAAGACAAGTCGCAAGGGTCCTTCTCAGCCAACTTTCCTGACTACGTACTTCTCTTTAAATCGTAGCCTGTATCGTCTCCCTTGAGTTCCTGTCTCGGTGAGAACGTAGAGAAGCTAAAGCACAGTGACAGCTTCTCAAACTGGAATAATGCTGTCTGTGTGAAATGATGCTTAGAGCCATCTCCGTCTATTACAACTTGATTTCGCTCTTCCTCCCAGGAGCTTGGGCCGCTTTGCAGCTTCTCTCCCTCCATAATGGGTTTCTGCCTCTTTCAGATTTGTAGGCCTCCCCACCCAAAAGGTTTTTGCATTGGCTGTAAGATGGGTCTTTGGGACAGCAGGGCCTGTGTGGGTAAATACCATTGATCCAGCAGGTAAGAACGATGACAGTGAAAACCAGGGCCTTTTGGGAGGCACTCTTCTCCTTTGGAACCATCTTCCTCAGGAGCTGGGGAAAGCTGTGTGTCTCTCAGCTTTTTGTAGAGGCGCATGTTTTTATGCCATTTGGTGAATGAGATGTGCCTGGCTACTGTGTAATTTTGATAGCCTTAACTGCTGTTGCTGTTTTCACTTTGTCCCCTGATCCCCCCCCCCCACACATTTTTATGTATCTGATGAAATTGGCTGTAAAAGAAGAGAGAAGAGAAGAGATTGGATTTATATCCCGCCCTTCACTACCCAAAAGAGTCTCAGAGCAGCTTACAAACTCCTTTCCCTTTCCCTCTCCACAACAGACACCCTGTGAGGTAGGTGGGGCTGAGCGAGCTCTGGCAGAAACTGCTCTTTTTCAAGAACAGCAGTGCCAGAACGATGGCTTGCCCAGGGTCATCCAGCAGGTGCAAGTGGAGGAGTGGGGAATCAAACCCCATTCTCGCGGATTAGAGTCTGCACACTTAACCACTACACCAAACCGCTTTGAGCATTTGAAAATGGCATACATTTTTATTAAATTAATCTGCCTTATGCCAGTCAGAGAGATAAGTTACTCGACTTAATTTACTGGTGTGTGGGGGAGGGGAGGTCATTGAGCTTAGAGCCAGTGACTTGTTCTGTTGTAGTTCCCAAGTCAAGTAGTCTATCAACTGGTGCTCACGCACCCTGTGGCTCTCTGAGGATCTTATGCACTCCTTTTTACATGCTGTTTTGATTGTTTTTACACGCACATACATACATACATACCATGGTTTTCCTGCCTTGTGGCTCTCTGAGGATCTTATGCACTTCTTTTTACATGCTGTTTTGATTGTTTTTATACGCACATACATACATACATACATACCATGGTTTTCCTCTCAGCTCAAAGGGGGGGGGGGTTAGGTTATAGGACCTGTAGGCAGCTCAGCTACCCCCTGGGGAGGAGGGCAAGAGATTTGGTGCTTAGGACCCGTGCCCAAGCACCACCGGTTGGGATAGTGATGGCTGTGAGCACAGACAGCTTTAAAAGGGGGTCAGGCAGTTTCCTGGAGGAGAGGGCCCTCCGTGGCTACTAGCCATGTAGAACCCCCAGTGTGGGTGTTGATGGCGACGCCTGTGTGGGCTCACATCCACCCAGTGCTGCGTGAACTGCACGGGCTGCCTATTGAATTCCGGATCCGTTTCAAGGTGTTGGTACTTACCTTTAAAGCCCTATTCGGCCAGGGGCCAGCATACCTTCGAGACAACCTCTCCCCATATATGCCCCGTAGAGCACTAAGGTCAGCTAATCAACATCTTTTGGTAGTCCCCGGCCCCAGGGACGTCTGACTTGCCTCAACCAGGGCCTTTTCAGCCCTGGCCCCTACCTGGTGGAACGAGCTCCTGAGTGAGATCAGGGCCCTGTGGGCTTTACTACAATTCCTCAGGGCCTGTAAGATGGAGCTCTTCTGCTAGGCTTCTGGTTGAGGCGGTGGGCGCCCCCTTTGTGGCCGATCCCACCAGTAGCCTGGGCCCTAACATCTTAAAATCTTCCACCACTGTTGATATGGTTCTATCAGAGCATGGCGTTTTATACCGTTGTTTTGATTTGGTTTTAACTGTGCTGTATTTTACATTGCTGTTACCTGCCCTAAGCCCGTCCGTGGGGAGGGCGGGATATAAATCCAAATAAATAAATAAATCCAGAGGCAGTAAACCCTGGAAATCCAGTGCTAGGTGGCAATGTCAGGGGAAGGCCTTGACCTCTATGCCCTGTTTGTTGGCCTTCCAGGGCAGTTGATTGACTGCTGTGTGAAGCAGGATGTTGGACTAGGTAGACCAGTGGTCTGATCCATCAGGACTTCTCTTTATGTTCTTTATATACTTTCCTTGGAATGGGTTCATTGGATGGCCTTGGAGTAATTATGGGCGGACTGTCCCAACTGTCCATTTATACAGCTGAAGTAGTAGTCATCGACTCTCACCTGGATAGCCCAGGATAGCTTGATCTCATTAGATCTCGGGAGCTAAGCAGGATCGGCCCTGGCCAGTATTTGGATGGGAGACCTCCAAGGAATACCAGGACCATGACACAGAGGCAGGCAATGGCAAACTAGTTCTGAATGTCTCTTGCCTCGAAAACCCAACAGGGTCGCCATAAGTCAGCGGTGACTTGACGGCACTTTACAGCTCCAACAGTAGTGACCTACTACGAAGGAACGTCGCGAGGGTGAATGTAACAAAGGCTTTTGCGCACTGAAAGAGCCGGAGAACGAAAATAGCATGTGAAATATCTTCCCCGCCAGATGTTTTGACTCAGGTGGCGTGTGTCACTTTGAGGTTCTGTTGAGGATCTAGTACAAGGATGGTCATCTGAATCCTATATTTGGGGGGCCAGCAGTTACAAAGTTCAGTCACAGTTTGGTTGTGAGTGCGTGGGGGGGGGATCTGTTAGAAGTGTTTCCCCATCGCTATTGATAGAGCACTGAAGGCACGGGGGGGAGACTGGGGGAATGTGCCTGTGCCTGTCTTCCTGCCTTAGGATGGTTTCCACTCAGCTGTTGACACAGTATACGATAGCAAGGGAGGGTGAATGAAAGAGTCTCTTATTTCCTGTTTCCTGTAACCTTTCACAGAATGGCCCTCATGTGGTTGCTGCACGGCAGGCCATCCTGTACCACTCTTGCATGGAGGGTTGTCTGCATCTGTTCTGTGCTCCTCCCTACCCCCTCCTTTTAGATGAACCGGATTTCTGAAATCTGTGGTAGCTTGTGCGCGTCTTCTTCAGGTAGCGACGTTCCTCAAGGCAAGCACCCTTGCTTCTAGCGGGAGTGGCTTGCCAGTCGAGCACACTTGGATTCTTCTCTGTACCCTGTGCTGCTTCTCCTGTCCCTGGGCTGTGCTTGCATTTCCTGCGTGGCACGTGCATAATTGTGGCACATGCCTCAACACACACATTCAGAGAATAAATAACGGTGTCGGGTTGGTGTGGTGCTGGAAGGACGGGAGTGGCGGCATTGCATAATTATGTACCTTGTGTGGTTCCCAAAGGGAGTCTGGAAGAAGGGAACACAGCCCAGTGTGTGGGAGCGAGGAATCTGGGGTGTTCCATAAGGAAAGCTGGGCACAGGGGTGGGGCATGTTAGCACAGCTCAGGGGAGGAATGGAGCCATTTCTACCAGCCTTTACTGATCTCAGTGCCCGAGACTGGCACACGCCAGGTATTTTTCCTGCTGGAATATTGTGTGTGTGTGTGTGTGTGAAACCTTAGGGGAATGACTAGCTACAAGGTTGGTTTTTATGTGTTGAATTAGGAGGGCTACAGCCAGAATTCCCTCTTTTTGGAAGAGTCACAGAAGCACGGACTTAATATATATTTGGGGCAGGAAGGGGAACATTGTAGGCACGTGTTCAAAACCAGGACTTGCGGTTTCCCTTTAAGAAAAGGCTGGCTCTGGTGGTTGGAAGCCAGGTCCCCCAGAGATGGCTGCATAGGGAGGGGTCTTCACAGCGTACAGCTAGGATTCCTGGGGTTTCTCTTCTGACAATAGGCTGGGTAACTGATTTAGGGACTCAGGTTGCCGTTTGGGGGGCAGAATTGGGGGATATTTGTCTATACAAATAAATCACTGCCTCCTTTTTTGGCGGGAGTAGAGGAGGAGAACAGGTTAGCAATGCTGGGGAGAAAAGACTGTCCAGAGAGAGCTGCAAATAAGGACAGAGGGATCTCAGCAGCGCCCACGGCTGAGGAAGCAGGTCAGGGCTGAGGGGCGGTCTTTTGCAAGAGCTGTGTTTTGGCCGCCGGGCTAGACAGCTGCGTCTATTCGCGGGGGGGGGGGGGGGGAGGGAGGAGGGGATGCAGGTCAGGCGCAGAGGCTGTGGGAAAGCAGGACATGGGGACTACATTTCCCACCATGCACCACTGGTTCCACATTCCAGTCTTTTTTCCTGCATAAGCGGGTTACTGACGGAAGAGGATGTGGGTAGAGGAGGAAAAGTATGTCCAGAGGGGCCTTACTCTTTTGCTGAGTGTGTTGAATGAGGGGAGAGACTTGTCTTTGTTGTTCTGTTACTCTTCTCTGTCACTTTTTAGCGTGCAGTGTGTTTTCACTTACAGCAGTTATCTTGCTCATACTAAAGGAATGGCATTGGTATCCCCATTTTATGGAAGAAGAGCCGATGATTGCCTAGGGCTACCCAAGGAGTGTGGCTAAGCAGGATTTTCCATCCCTGGGCACATATGCAATAGCCACAGCGCCCTTTCACGTAGAGTTCATTAATCCGAAATAATTGCCACCACCAGCACAAATTAGCATAGCACTGGTAAACTCTGAAGGGATTCTTTAACCTACCTTGTGTGCACACCATTGGGATGCTTAAAGTGCACGCGATGATCTTGGCTGGCGTGCCTTGGTGGATCTCTCAAGCTGATTGTCGGTTGTCTGTCTGTCTTACTTAGCTTGGTGTACGGCGGATCCCGGAGCTCACACCCAGATACGGATATTTTGCATCGCCAAGCGTACGCCACCCCCCATCCTCTCCAGGGCTACGCCACAAACCACCATCCGGCAGGTACTGTGTTGCCCCCCCCTTAATTCTCTATGGATGTATGATTTCATCAAGCCCACTCCACTGCTCCACACCACCTTCTTATATGCCTTTCCTCTGCACATGTGAGTGCCAACTTGCCTATACCCTGGTCCAGTTTTGCTTCATTTACTTTCATCTAGTTTCTCCAAACCCCAGTGGCATTTCCCTTGCCTCCACTTTCTCATCTGTCCTTCATTTCCTGCTTTCTCTGACTTTCTGTCTCCCTCCTTTGCCAACCATCTGTCCAGCCACCGACTTATCATTCCACTCCCCTCCTGTGTGCGTGTGTGTGTGTGCTTGTATGTGCGTGTCCCTTGGCTGATTCCTCAACTTGGCTGATTCCTCCTTCCTCCCAATTTGGCTGGTTTGCGTGGGGGTGGACTTGTGGCTCAGTGGTACGGCATCTGCTTTGTCTGCAAAAAAAAAAAAGTCTCAGTTTCAGCCGCTGGCATCTCCAGTTAAGAGAATTAGGTTGAAGGTGATGGTGGAAGACCTCTGCCTAAGACCCTGGAGAGCCACTGCCAGGAAGAGCAGAGAATACTGACTAGGATAGACCCGTGCTCTGACTCGCTATAAGGCGGCATCGTGTGTTCATCATACCGCCTCGTCCGTCCTCAGCGTTCCTCCCCACATTCTGGCCTCCCTGTTTTAGGGCTCCCCTTATCTGTCCCCCCCCCCCATTGCTAGTCCTCTCCCCATCCCTTTCGACGAGTCATTCTGCCTTCTTCCCCCTTAACTGGCCTTCGGCATCTCCTGTCTTCCTCTTCCAGGTCTCTCCGGCCTGTTCGAGACAGGGCTCCACCATGCCAGCAGTGCCACCCCGGACGCCTCTGTCATGAACCTCATCTCGGCGCTGGAGTCGCGGGCACCGCAGCCGGGCCCTTCCGCCTCCTCCCTCCTCTCCCAGTTCCGTACCCCATCCTGGCAAACAGGTAACCACGTCGTAGCACCAGGAAAGGAGGTGGAGAACTTTAGCTTGGGGCGTACAAGGGCTGAGCTTTCTGTGGGAGAGGTGTTGTTGACATGATAAGAGTAGGTACCCCCTGTGCTGGGATAGGAAGTGGAACAGCTGTTGCCCCTGGCCGTGGCCTTTGGGGCTGCGATGCACCTATTGCTACAATCTTTGGGGTGGCTTCTGTGTGCACCCTTTGAACAAAGGTTATATCTCCTTATTAGTGGCCTCTTTGAATGTGGAATGTGGAGTTTCTCACGGTGCTGATCCTTTCTCTTTCCTTCCTTGCAGCCATGCACACTCCGGCCCCGGCCGAGCTCTTCATCTCGGGGGCCCTTCCAGGCTCCGGCACCTTCCCCTCCTCATCGGCGCTCTCTGCATACCAGCACCCGGCCTCCTTCAGCGGGCGCAGCTTCCCGGTCACCTCCTCGCTCACCCTGCAGGACGCTACCTTCAGCCCGACCTCCAACGGCCTCTTGTCCCCCCATGACCCCCTGCTCCACATCAAGTCCTCTCAGCCCAGCGTCCCTTCGTCCCTCAGCTTCGACCGGCTGGGCAGCGCAGTGCTGGGCACGGGCTTGCCCTCCCAGAGCTCTGCGTACCGCAGCGCCCAAGAGTCGGCCTCCCGCCACCTCCCCTCCCAGTTCAACCTCCTGTCGTCCTCCCTGGGGCCGTCCGACCAGACGTCCCAGCTCTACAACACCTCCGTCTTCTCCAGCTCTCCCGCCTCCTCCATCGAGCGGGCCATCCCGCGGCAGGACAGCGTGATCAAACATTACCAGAGGCCCTCGAGCGCCCAGCCCCAGCTGCCGGCTGCCCATTCCCTCCAGCATTACCTGAGCTGCGGGGGCAGCTACCAGCAGATGCCCCACCGGTCCAGTCTTTCCTGCAGCCCCTTGGGGGAGCAGTCCCCTGCCAGCAGCGAAGGCTCCCAGCAGCAGAAGACCCCCCAGGCCACACGGCAAGAGCCCTCCCAGAGTTACCGCCCCATCATCCAGTCCCCGGGCTATTCCAGCACAGCCTCCTCTTCCAAGTCCAAGAGCTACTCGGCCTCCCGTCAGCCGCCACGGTCCACAGCCACTCCCAAGTGCCAAAGCAACTACAGTTCGTCCACACCCAAGCCCAGCTCCGTCATCGCAAGCCAGTCGCAGGCCTACTCACCTGGGCAGCCCCAGAGCCTGCTTTCCATGAGCCAACCGCAGAGCTACTCGGTCAGCCAGCCGCAGAACCTGTCTTCTGTCAGCCAGGCCTCGCAAGGTTTCAGCAGCAGCCAGGCCCAGGACCTGACGAGCGTCAGCAAGGCCCAGAGCTACTCGACGGCAGGCCAGGCCCAACAGGGCCAGGCCGCACAAGGCGGGCAAGGCCTGCAGACGTGTCAGAGTCAGACTTACTCTCCCGAGCAGCTGCAAGGCCTGTCGTCCGTGGGGTACAGCGTCCAGGCCGAGCCCCATGTCTCCGTGAGCCAGACGCCAAGTTACGTGCCGGCTCATTCGCAGGGGATGCCCACGGCCAGCCCGTCTCTCAGCTACAGCACTGGGCACTCGCCTGCTATGCCGGGGCACAGCCAGTCGATCGGCTATTCGCACAGCCAGAACCTCCCGGACTCGAGTCCTTCCCAGATCATCCGGCCGCTCCAGTCGCCCACGACTAACCGGCCCCAGAGCGTGGCATCGCCCGGACAATCTCAGAAGTATCTCACGTCCGTGCTGTCTCCTTCCTTCATGCAGACGGCTCATACCCAGAGCTACCAGAGTTCCCAAGGAGGGTTAGAGAGAGCGGCGTCTTACGGCAAAGCCAAGGCTGACTCGGACCTGCTGTCCTCTGAGCGGACGGAGGACGAGGAGTTCTTGATCCAGCACCTGCTGCAGTCGCAGAGCCCGCCCAGGGTGCCCACCGAGGGCATGGTGGAGTGCGAAGAGAGGGCCGGCAAAGGGATGGGCTACGAGCTGAGCAAGACCGAGGAGCGCTACCACCTGCAGAGCGTCATCCGGACCAACTCCAACTTGGACAACCAAGGTCTCGAGATGTCCCTGCAGAGCCTGAAGGACAAGAAGAAAGGCGAGAGGGCCAAGGAGTATTCACACACGCGCTCTACGCCCGAGTCCTTGGCCACCTCTGTTGTCCATTACAGCCATCAGGCTGGCTCCATGGACTCCTACGGGCAAGACATAAAGAAGTCGGTGGAGCAGCATCTCCAGGGCGGCCACATGGATGCCGGCAGCAAAGAGATATCCCAAGCCCACTCGTATTTGCAGAAGACTCCTGAGCACGCCTCCCAGCCGCACCCCATGGAGCCCCACGGGTTGATGTCTGGGCAGCAAGGGGCCACGCTGATGTTGGACTCCCCTCCCGACCTACCCCCCCTTTCCCTTTCACAGCAGCAGCAGCAACAGCAGCAGCAATCCCAGCTTCTCCAGTCGGTGCTGACTCACACCCAGAGCCAGCTGCACCCCCGTGGGAAGGTTCGCACCCCGCTGGATGTCCACCTGATGGAGCCTCAGCGCATGCACCAGGCCGAAGCGCCCTCGCCGCAGCTGCAGATGCAGGCTTTGGAAGCGCATCTGCACCAAGCCCACGTGCGTTCCCAGAGCATGGAAGCGCAGCTCCTCGAACCGCAGCAGTCGCCGCAGCTGCAGGGCCAGCTGCAGCAAGAACGGATGCAGTCCGAGGGCATGGAGGTGATGCCCCAAGGCAACCTCTCCCAGTCGCAAGAGATCCAGGACTTCTTGGAACCGGACCTGAGCTTGGAGTCCCACCTGGGGCAAGGCGGGTCGGTCCAGACACAACAGCATCTCCTTCCCGATGCCAGCTTAGACCCGGACTCCTCTCAGCAAGTCCCCCAAGGTCAACTGGAGGGCAAGGACCAGTTTGAGAGCCCCAGCCCGCAAGGGGCCAAGCAACGCTTTGTCCCCCTGACCTCCATCTGCTTCCCGGATTCTTTGTTACAGGACGAAGACCGTAGCTTCTTCCCGGGCATGGAGGACATGTTTGGGCCACCTCCTTGTGCCGGGGATGAGTTCCCAAAGCCGGATGACGGCACGCAGGGCATGGAGAGGGGAGAGGGGATGAAAGGGGGAGGTTATGACATGATGCCAGGAGGCCAGGGGTACCAGAGCTACTGCCCATCAGAAAGCGGGGACGGGCAGCACTTGGGGTTGGATTCCGTGTCGGTGAAGCACGAGTTGCCCTCGACTGTCAACACGGAGCAGCTGGGGCTCATTCAGTCTGGGCAGCACGGGACAGCGCCCGTTTCCGAATCCAAGTCGGGTCTGACGTCGCCCATTTTCTGCTCGTCCAAACCCAAGAAGCTGCTCAAGACCTCGTCCTTCCACTTGCTGAAAAAGCGTGAGCCGCCTTTCCAGCCACCCAAAAAGAACTATGCCCAGGAGTACGAGTTCGAAGACGACGAGGATAAGGAGGACGTCCCAGCCGACATCCGCCTCAATAGTCGACGCCTGCCCGACCTGCTTCCCGACCTCATTTCCAGCTGCCGCACCAACCGGACCACCCTCAGCCCCATGGGTGACATAGACTTCTGCCCTCCCAACAGTGGTCTCATGGAAGGGCCCAAACGTCGGGGACGCAAACCGACCAAGCCCAAGCGAGAAGGCCCGCCCCGCCCCCGTGGGAGGCCCCGCATCCGGCCCCTGACTGAACCGCCCCATGGTGTGGCTCATGATGGAACCAAGAAACCCCGCGGCAGGGGGAGAGGGAGGGGAAAGAAAGCTGGGGAGGAGGGGGTTGAACCTGGAGCAGGCTTGGAGTCACTCAAACCTCTCAAGGTAAGCTGGGATTGAGAGGTGGTGGTCTGTGTCGAAGTCTCATGGTTTACACTGGGAAAGAGGATTTGAGAAGGGTGATGGTGTTACAGTTGAATGGACAAGGGACGAATTAACAGAAGTGTGACTTCTGGCTTATTAGGCTGATTGTGACTGTGGGTGAGACTTCTGAAGTGGTGAGCTCTGAGGAGATGGAGACTGGTGTAGGGTGTGAATTAATGGGTACTTGGATGGGTGATCACCAAGACCAGGGCTGCTATGCAGAGGACAGCAATGGCAAACCGCCTCGTATGTGTCTCGTGCCGTGAGTTGGGTGTCACTTGACTGCACCATATCTCTACTTAATCCTTGGTTTGGTAGGGCCAATTTGTGTGCACCCCTTGTTAGTGAAAGGGGCCGTCAAGTCACAGCTGACTTATGGCAACCCCTGGGAGGGTCTTCAAGGCAAGAGATGTGCAGAGTTGGCTTGTCGTTGTCCACCTCTGCATAGCAATTTTGGTATTCCTTGGGGGTCTGCAGTGTTCCCTCTAAGCTGAGTTAGTGTGAGCTAGCTCACAGTTTTTTAGCCTCCGGCTCATACATTGAGCTGTGGTGGCTCAAATGGTTAAGACGCTGAACTGCAGGCTGCGGAAGGTCAGTAGTTCAGCAGTTCGAGACCCGAGTGTGCCGCATGACAGAGTGAGCTCCCGTCTCTAGTTCCAGCTCCTGCCAACCTAGCAGTTCGAAAGCAAGAAATTGCAAGTAGATAAATAGGGACCACTTCAGTGGGAAGGTAACAGCGTTCCGTGCGTCTTGGTGTTTAGTCATGCTGGCCACATGACCACGGAAACGTCTTCGGACAGCGCTGGCTCTTCAGCTTTGAAACGGAGATGAGCACCGTATCCCTGGAGTCGGACTCGACTGGCTTTCGAGCAAGGGAACGTTTACCTTTACATACATTTTTGTCTTAGCTCAGGAAGGATGGCTCCAGAGCAGACTAATTTATGCAGGAGCCAAATCGCTCGCTCACAACTTTTAATGCCCATATAGTGGAATTGTTGCTCACAAGACTCCACAGCTTAGAGGGAGCATTGGTCCTCCCATCCGAGTGCTGACCAGGGCCAACCCTGCTTAGCTTCCGAGTACTGATGAGACCAGGCTAGCCTGCGTCATCCAGGTCAGGGCATGCTCCCTTGTGGTGTGGCTAATGCCCCCAAGGGCTCATTCTTGATCAGTGATCCACATGACTGCAGGATTATTTGAATCTCTTTCCCACGTGGGTCAGCTTGACAGTATGGTCATTAACACAACAGTGTCTGCACCCCCATCAGAGGTCATTTCAGGGGGATCGCAGTTCCCCTGGATGAGGTACAGGGGGCGGGGCACATGATGAAGCCCCGCCCTCATTCAGCCAGGAGGAGGCAGGAGAAGAGGGAGGGTAAGTTGCTTCCTCCCTGCCTCTCCCCACCCCTGCCTGCCTGGGGCCAGGGAGGGCCTTCGCGGGGCTTCCTTGCACTCTCCACCGCCGGGCCCCTCATGGGACTCGGCAGTGGAGCTGCAAGGCCGGCAGTGGCCGGGACCGTTGGGGGTGGGGTGTGTGGCCTTATGACACACTTCTGGTGATGTCAGGGGGTGTGGCCTTATGACACACTTCTGGTGGCATATGCTAATGAGTTATGCTAATGAGTTCCCCTAGCTCTTTTTCTACAAAACGACCCCTGACCTCCATACACATTCGCACTAACTTTGGTATTCCCAACTGGAAATGTAAGATTTCCAGAGGAAAAAAGACGCAGTGTTGTGGGGGGAGTTTTGTTTCGCCTTGGGATGTGGAAGTCTGTGAAAATTGCCCAAAGCCTGTGGAAGTCTAGGAAGGATGTAACCCATAATAATTTGGGGTGGAAGGGTTGCCATCAAGTTGCAGCCGACTTACGATGAACCCATAGGCGAGAGACGTTTAGAGTTAGTTTGCCGTTGCCTTCCTCCACGTAGTGACCCTGGTATTCCTTGGTGGTCTTCCATCCAAATGCTAACCAGGGCCGACCCTGCTTAGCTTCCAAGATTTGACAGGATCAGGCTAGCCTGGGCTATCCAGTTCAACATATTAACTGTTGCCAAAATTATTCACACTTAAGTAAGCAAGATATCATTGAAATATATTGCATATGTCTATGGTATACATTGGAACTATCATTCTCTTGATGCTTTAGATTGCCTTACATAAAGGTTTTTCATGCTGTATGTTTTGTGTGAGTAAAAACCTGGTCTAAGAGCATTTCACTCATTCCACAAGAAAATATTTCATAGGAGGTTTTTCCCTACTACCCCCAAAATTTAAAAAGGGGGGGGGATCTTTGTGGGAATATACCCCCCCCCCAAAAAAAAATTTCTGTGTCTTCACATCTTTATTTCCAACACTGTTTTGGGATACAGATAAGACCCTGAGAGATAGTAGGGTGTGGGAGAGCAATGCTACCTTATCCCCCTTGGCATCTGCCACTTGAAATGCCCAGGACACCAGGCAGTGTCCTAAATCTGGCCCTTTACAGTTATTTGAACCCAAAGCCCCTCTCGCCATTGGGGAAATTCTGGTTAGAATTGGGACCAAATTTTTCTGTGGCTGTGGGATTTTTGCAAGGAAAATTCTCATAGAGATAAGGTTGCAAATATGTGCATAACATTTGAACGGGTGCAGCATTCACAGACGGGGCTTTCAGTGGGTAAGAAGGGTGTCACAGGGTCAGACCTATGGTCCATCTAGTTCAGCACCCATTGGCCCCATGGAGGCCAACCACATACCCCTGTAAGATCTTCAATCAGGACACAAGGCCAAAACCTTATTATATTTTATTTAAAACATTTTAATGTCGCCTTTCCACCCAGTCAGCATCCCCGAGGTGGTGAATATAAAAACATTGAAGCATGTGAGCATTTCCCTTTGACCACCTGGTTCTCAGAGATACAGTGCCTCTGAACAGGGAGGTTCCACTTGGCCAACATGGCTAAAATCTATTCATGGACCTAGCCTCCGAGAATTTGGCTAATTATGCCACCATATTATTGACACCTGGAAAGAGCCAATGAAATGTTCTTTAAAAAGAAAAGACAGCATGCAAATGTGGAGGTATGCAAAAGAAGCCGTCAGGCTTGCCTTGAAATGCATATTTTGTTTGGAGCATAAAATTTGTATTTCCTTTCTGCAGAATTTTCTCTGCTTCAGTGCAGAAAGGAAGCGTTCCTATCCAAGTGCAACATTTTGACCACAAATTCTCTGACTAGGCAGGTTTTTTTTAAAAAAAAGCTAAACAGTGTTTGAGAAGTGCACAATTAAAAGTAGCTCCTAAGATTTGCAATCTTTTAAGCTTTTTAAATATGGTGTTTGCATTGTTTTTCTTGACAGAGTTTGGGTTTCTTAGGTGTAGGTGATGTGCAAGCCCAAGAGGCAGGATCTCTGGGGAGCAAGTGTGAAATAAATCAAAGATGACAGTTTCACAGTGGTGAATGAAGAGACTAGATCATGAGTAAATAATAGACCTGTGTTGTGTGTATATGTGCTACCTTTCCTGCATAAGCACAAAATCTTTATACCTGATAGGTTTCCTGAGAATGTCTGGTTTTCAAAAGGGGAGCTTGTTAGTCCTCATGATAATAATGGGCAGACTTGAGTCTACATCAGTGTTCCCTCTCAGCTGAGTTCGTGTGAGCCTAGCTCACAGTTTTTTAGCCGCCGGCTCACCTTTTTGTCTTAGCTCAGGAAGGATGGCTCCAAAGCAAACTAATTTATGCAGGAGCCAAATTGCTCGCTCACAACTTTAATGTCAGTAGCTCACAAAGTAGAATTTTTGCTCACAAGACTCCACAATTTAGAGGGTGCATTGGTCTACATGTCGGTGAAAACGAGAGCAGAGCTAGGCCAGGGGCAGGCCGTCTTTTGGGCCAGGATTCCTAAAAACCTGCAACGTCTGACTGTGAAGTGAAATTCAGGTGGGTAGCCATGTTGGTCTGAAGCAATAGAACAAAGTTTGAGTCCAGTGGCACCTTTAAGACGAACAAAGTTTAATTCTGTGTATAAGCTTTTGTGCACATGCACACTTCATCGGATATCTGATGAAGTGTGCATGCGCACGAAAGTTTATACCCAGAATTCGTCTTAACAGGTTGCCACTGGACTCAAACTTTGATTGTGAAGATGTAGGTGTGTTGGGAAGCAAAAGGTAAGTAAGGGAAGGGATGACCTAGGTAGATGCTGTACAAGACCAGAGAACAGAGGCAGGGTAGAGGCCTTCCTGGCAGGGCTCCAGAGCAGCAGGGCTCGTGGAAAGAAGAGGGGACTCCTGGTAGCAATAGGCTGGCTGTGCACCAGGGTGGTTAGCTTGGGGCATCCGGAGATGCCAGATTATACTCTTGGCTGGGAGGCAGTGCTGTGGAGGGCAGCAGGGGCGAGCGAGCCACATGCTGTGGGAAGACCCCACATGCCCAAGAGGGACCTTAAAAGCCTAGAGCAAGAGGGGAGGGAGTGAAGTAACTCCTTCGGGGCATGGAACTATAGAGTAGTTCTGTAGAGTAGTTCTCCCTTTCCCAGGGAATCCAGATGCCATACTTTGTACCAGCCGCCTGAGAATAAACCGTAATGGTTCTGTGCCCCTTTCTCTCTGTCTGTCTGTGACCATGGCCTTCCCCAGGACTTAGGGTGGAGTGGAAATTTTTACCTAGTCTACTGTGGCCTGCTGCCTTGGTCCTTCGAAGCCAGTGATGGGTGGGTGGGGATTATACTTGGCCCAACCACGCAGGGAGCAAGCTGAGCCTCAGCAGTACTGTCAGCACCTCAAAGGCTCTCCTCTGTCCCTTTTGCTGAGAACTGGTCCTGTATGCTGAAGGAAATGGTCTGTTGTGCTGCCGTTTGACATGAGGGGGTAGATCCGTGCAGGTCTTCAGCTGGCTATGGATGGCTCTCCATGCTATATGGAGCTCTTCTGATGTTCTCCCTAATCCTAGAAAACGAACACTGGGCCGACCACATTTCTGTCACTTTGCCCATCCTGCTCCTTGGGCTGGGGGAGAGCACAAGCATCTGAATTGTTGAAAACCTAAACTTTCTGGGAAGCAAAATAGAGTAGAAATATCCTTAGTTTGGTTAAGTTCCATGTCTAAAGCGTTGTGGGGTCCACAGGCACAGAGAGCTTTTAAAGGGGATTAGACAGATTCATGGAGGTAGGTCTATCAGTAGCTACTAGCCAGGGTGACTAAAGGGAACCTCCAAATTCAGAGGCCGTAAACCTCTGACTATCAGTGCCCGGAGGCAAGATCAGGGGAAGGCCTCTGTGCTGTGTTGCGGGACCTCCGTTTTTACCAGTTGGCCACTGTGTGAGACAGGCTGCTGAACTAGATGAGCCACGGGTCTGATCCAGCAGGGCTGTTCTTATTTTTGTTGTTGCTGCTGCTGCTGTTGTTGTTGTTGTTGAAAACAGTGGTTCTGGAAGGGTGGTGTGTGGTGAAGCTGTAAAAAGGAGGTTCCTGAAGGTAAAAACTAGAAGGCAGATTTTTGGGGAACAATGTCAGGAAGCCCCTCTCAGGTCCTCCCTCCCTCCCATTCCTCTCTTTCCTTCAGATCAAGTTGCCCGTTCCCAAAGGTCTGGAGGGATCTCGGTTGGAGGTTCCCACTCCATCTCATCAGCCTGCTCAAGAGAGCAGTTTGGACAGCAGCCAGACCCGGGAGAAGATCAAGCAGAAGATCAAGGAAGTGGAGGAGAAGCAGCCTGAGATGAAGTCGGGGTTCATGGCGTCCTTCTTGGACTTCCTCAAATCGGGCAAGCGTCAGACGTTGCCATCATCTTCCTCATCCTCGGCAGCTGGGGTGGGGCCCCCCGGGGCGGCAGCTGCAGTAGCCTCGTCTTCAGGCAGCCCCTCCAAGACACCACGTCCCCCATCAGCTACATCTTCGTCATCGTCTTCCCAGCCTCCCCCTCCCTTCAGTATGGCACCTCCAATGCTGCCGGGGGGCTTGGATGGGCCTGAAGGGGATCCAGCTGGCCTCGTCATGAGCTGTACCAGCCCCTGCAAGCGGCTGGACGAGGAGCTAAAACGTAACCTGGAGACTCTGCCCTCATTCTCCTCTGATGAGGAGGACTCGGTCAGCAAGAACCAGGACCTCCAAAAGAGCATCTCCTCGGCTATCTCAGCGCTCTATGACCCCACAGACCGCAAGGAGGGAGAACCCAATGGTGAGTGCCATTGCCCTGAGCAGACTCCTCATCCTGATGGATTCTGTCCTCTATAATTTATCAAATGTCTTGCTTTTAGACTGTAAACAAAATTCATGTAAAACCTTTTATTAAGGCATTATTTCATGGATTTTGTTTCGGATTAACATGGGTACTTAAAAAAAAAATTCTGAGAATGTTCCACCTGGTTTTTACTTTCTTCTGCTTTCTCTTAGCACCTGCATATAAAAAATTCCTAATGATCAAACCCTTTCCCATTGCAATTAAATAATTAAATTCTCTCTGTCTGTCTGTCTGTCTCTCTCTCTCAGTATCTCAGTCTCTCACGCACACGCACACGCACACACACAGTTAGATCCAGACCTCTTTTCTACAAGTGTTTTCCATCTTTCATGGCACACAGACTCAGGATTATAAAGAGGGTTTGTTTTTTTAAGAGAACAAAAGTAAAACTCTTTTCTCTCTGCAAGGGAATGAGCGTCTTGAAAAGCAAACACTTTGGTTCCAACTCTGGTTCCAGCTTCATTTGTGTATGTGCTTCTGGAGCCGAGGGGTCCTTGTCACCTGCCCAGCATACAAAAATAAACATAAAAATCCACTTCTTGCTCTCTGGACTTCGCTGCTCATCTCATGAAGCTTTTTTTATGAGCAGCAGAAGTTAGCCCCCATGCCCTAGTTTGGCTCTAATTAATGGAGGTGAGTGGCAACCCTTTTCTCCAAAGGCCCGGTTTTCCTGACTACAGACTGGCCCCTGGATCTGCTGTTCTGACCAGTTATGGATTTAAAGGCCACTTAATGTGTTTGCTCCAGTGAGCGGAACTGAATTTCCAGGGTTTTTTTTTTGAGGCTGGGGAAATGGTTTGTATGGCGGAGTTAACCCCCCTTTCCTGTGCTAGGGGGCCCACTCGAAATGCGATGGGGGTTCAACTGCTATTTACCAATAAAAAATAGAAAGTTCATCTGTGATTCTCACAGCATTGCACCTCCTTGGGCCTTTATAAATCCCCCTTTCTCATGGATTTTTGTGCTCCCAAATCCAACAGGTTCTTCCACTATCATTTCTTCATTTGTCTCTTTAGAGCTATCATCTTTCCCTGCAAATCAGTTGCCAAATGAAAAATAATCACATGGTCCCTCTGGAGCCTTGCAGTCTCCTTGCTTCTTTGATTGTGTTGGGGCTGTGGAACAGTGGAACCCGTGTGTGTGTGCACCCGCACGCACACACAACTCTAGGGTGAGCCCCGGGACTGGCAAAAACAGCACTAATGTTACTAGTAAGTTTAAGAAACTTATTAGCCAGCTGGTAACAGCATCTCGTGTCTGGAGAGAGGTTGGAGGCATTGTCAGTGTGGATTGTATAACTTGGATGCATCAGTGGCTGCTAGCTTAAGGTAAAGGTAAAGGTTCCCTTGCTCGAAAGCCAGTCAAATCCTACTATAGGGTTGCGGTGCTCATCTCCGTTTCAAAGCCGAAGAGCCAGCGCTGTCCGAAGACGTTTCCGTGGTCCTGTGGCCGGCATGACTAAACCCCAAGGTGCATGGAACGCTGTTACCTTCCCACCGAAGTGGTACCTATTTATCTACTTGCAATTTCTTGCTTTCGAACTGCTAGGTTGGCAGGAGCTGGAACTAGAGATGGGAGCTCACTCCATCATACGGCACCCGGGTCTCGAACTGCTGAACTACTGACCTTCCACAGCCTGCAGTTCAGTGTCTTAACCACCTGAGCCACCGCAGCTCCTTGGCTGCTAGCTTTAAAGAAGCAATGAGACAAATTCATCTGGGATAGATCTGACACTGGCTATTAACCAGGATGACTAAATTGAACCTTTGTGTTTAGACACTGTACCTCCAAATACTAGTTGTTGAGGGGCAAGAATAGGGGGGGCTTTGGCTACCATGCCCTGTGTGTAGGCCTTCTGGGGCCATCCTGGTTGGCCACTGGGAGCAGGTTGCTGGATTACATGCAGTGTTCCCTCTAAGCTGAGTTAGTGTGAGCTAGCTCACAGTTTTTTAGCCTCTGGCTCACACATTTTTGTCTAAGCTCAAGAAGGGTGGCTCCAGAGTAAACTAATTTATGCAGTAGCCAAATCGCTCGCTCACAACTTTAATGCCAGAAGCTCACAAAGTAGAATTTTTGCTCATAAGACTCGGCAGCTTAGGGGGGAGCATTGACTTACCTAGACCATTGGTGTGACTCAGTAGGGCTGTTTGTATGTTCTGTCTGTTCCGTTTTCTGGACCCCCACCTCTGACTCTCCCTCCCGCTTCTTTCCCATCCCAGATGTGCCACCAGTGGAGGAGAAGCCCCCCAGCCCAGCTCCATCAGTGGAGGCAGAGACGCAACCAGAGCTGCCCCCGCCACCCATCTCCCCAGCTCCCTCACCCAAGGAGGCCCCCCCAGTCCCCGAAGAGCCCCCGGCTCAAGCATCCCCTGAGCCTGAGGATCCAGAGGACACGCGGCCTCTTCACCTTGCCAAGAAGCAGGAGACGGCTGCCATTTGTGGGGAGACGGACGAAGAGGAGGCGGAGAGCGGCGGGGAGGGAATCTTCCGGGAGCGTGATGAGTTTGTCATACGAGTTGAGGACGTTCAGGCCCTCAAGGTGTGTAAAGAGACCTGTGGGCTGTCCTGGATATGTCATTTGGAGGCTGTGGTTAAGCAGGGATGTATTTTAAGCCTAACGTTTTGAAAGGCTTTGTCAAAGGTGTGTTGCACATTTTAGTGTTTGAATCCTGGGTACGAATTTGTGCCATGGTTTCTCTTCAGATCGCATAAATCTTTCGCCATGCAGTAATTTCCCATTGTTATATCTGAGTAATCTAAGTAAGGAATCATCAGTTTTCATATCTGCCCTCCTTTAATGGGGCTGCGGTCTCACATACTTCCAGATAATCCACTGGTCCCAGATTTGTCCTTTCTTTATCAATATTGAAATGCTTAATTTCACCAAACGCCAAATTATTACACCTGGGGGGAAAAATGAGTGTTAGAATCTCCCAGAATTTCATAAACAACATTTTATTTATTTATTATTTATCATATGGCAGAGTTACACACGGGTCATAAACAACAATCCGAGCTGGAGAACAAATTAACAATTCTCCTTTGCAGAAGATTTTAGAAAGTGTGAGAGACAGTGAATACCAAATAAGAACCAAAAGGAAAGAGGAGTTAACAGTGAAAAGCAGGACAAATTAACATAATGAAAAAGAAATACACAAATACCAAAATGACAGTCTGTTGTTACGGAATACAGGGAGTCCAGTAATGCCCCCTCCATATGCTTTACACCTTCACAGTTACGTTTTTAAATCTTCATTAAATCAGGCATTTATTGAATGTCCTATAACATTATGTACTATTATTCTCCCCTTCCTCTGAGGAGCTCAGAGCAGATATGATTCCCCTCCCCCTGTGAGCCACTTTGGTGCAGTGGTTAAGTGCGCGAACTCTAATCTGGGAGAACAGGGTTTGATTCCCCACTCTTCCACTTGCAGCTGCTGGATGACCTTGGGCAATCCATAGTTCTCTCAGAGGTGTTCTTGAAAAAGAGCACTTTCTGTCAGAGTTCTCTCAGCCCCACCTACCTCACAGAGTGTCTGTTGTGGGGAGGGGAAGGGAAAGGAGTTTGTAAGCCGCTCTGAGACTCCGAGTGAAGGGCGGGGTATGAATTCAATCTCCTCCTCCTCCTCCTCCTCCCCCCATTCGGGGAGATAAGTTGGGCTGAGAGGGTGTGTGACTGCCTAGAAACTTGTTAGGTGCTCTTGGTCCAGAGTGAGAATTTGAGTCTGGGTTTCCGTGGTCCTAGTCCAGTACTCTACTCACTGCATTGCACAGACTTGCATTAGAGTGTTCTTAATAAGGTGCCTTCCCTTAAGGAAGTGTATCATGGAGTGGTCACTGGGCTAGAGCCCAGCAAGATGCCTTAAAAAAAAAAACAGTTTCTGCTTCTGCCTTACTTGTGAAACCCAAAGGTATTCCTCCTGAGCGGAGCAAAAAGATACCATTTGCAGAACAGAGTGTACAGAAGGAAGGGGCTGGTTTCTCTCAGAATGTATGCTCGTGAAAACACTAGTGAAAATGCTAGATTGATTGGGAATGAATTCTCATAAGTAAAAATTCTCATTGAAAAACCAGCCCTTTGCTTCTGTGGACTCTGTTCTGTAGGTAACTGGGGGAAGTCCCTCCTAATCATTTCACAAAGACAAACAAGTAGTGGGGGAGTGGAGTAGATTTTGGGTCTTTTTCAGTGCAATCCTAAACAGAGTTACCCTCTTCTAAGTCCACTGAAGTCAGCTGGCTTAGGAGTGTATAACTTTGCTCAGGATTGCTGTGTGTTTCATTCTTGTACACAGTCCTGCTTTGCTACACGCTTCTTACAGCGTCACAGGTGCGCTCATAGATAGTGCGGTTGCGTCAGCATCACTGTGACCAGCACTGCTCTCTTTGTCTTCCTGCAGCTCGCTCTCCAGACTGGGCGGGAGCCACCCCCCATCTGGCGGGTACAGAAGGCTTTGCTTCAGAAGTTCACCCCCGAAATCAAGGACGGGCAGCGTCAGTTTTGTGCAACCAGCAACGTGAGTGTTCCTGCTATCCATTCCAATTTACTTGATACCCGTATGCTACGTTTCTGCCAATCAGACAAATTGGTGTGCTCCACCAACACAGGCAGAAAAGCTCAGACGCTGGACGTGGGAGGCCGGAGGGGCTTGTTCGACTGTGTGTGGTGCATTTGGATGCAACTCGGGGTTTTATCTCCCGTATTTCTTCGCACTGCTGAGAAACTAGCCTTTCCCCCCTACCTTTGTGCCATGGTTATGTTGGGAGGTCGAGCCAGATCTAGAGGGACTGGCTTCTTGTGGGAGGGATGTGTGAGTTCATGTGTGCTTCACCCTCCCCTTGGCCACTTTGGGGCACATTTTGCTCTTTGTCATTGTTGGTCTTGGTCCAGTAAGTAACTTTATAGAAAGGACTGGAATTTTTTAAGCTTCTTGTCCTCTTGGAAGAAGGGATTTCTCCTCCACCACACTTTTGATGTTCAGTCCCTTCCTACCTTTCTTTTACCCCTCAGTATCTGGGCTATTTCGGCGATGCCAAGAACCGGTACCAGCGGCTCTACGTCAAATTCTTGGAGAACATCAACAAGAAGGATTACGTCCGTGTCTGCTCCAAGAAGCCTTGGCACCGGCCTCTGCAGGCTGTCAGGTAACGGGAGAGAAGGCAAGGGAGGTCTAATGGGTTGGATCCAGCCACTTTTTCTTCTGGTGAAGGGAGGGGTTCCTCTTTGCACCAGTGAAGGCTATGCTGGGGATCACGGGACCTGCATGGCCAAAAAAACACCTGGGACAGGGGCTGTGGTAAGGGGAAAACGGGGTAAGGCTGAGTGGGAAAGCTGGCTGGATCCATCCCAGTGTGTTAAGAAGCCAGTTGCAGTTCACAAAGCTCTAAAACAAAACCACTTGTTAGTTACTCAGCTTCCCTAAAAGAAATCTCTTTTAATATCTTTCATCTCCCTTTTGCCACTGTCTGGTCCCTTTTTCTTCTAGCGACTGTTGTTTTGCCTCGTACATGAGTCGGTATTTTGACTGTATGTCTCTACCCTGCCCCACCAAAAGAGTATGGAACTCAGACTCTTGCTTTCTCCCGGCCTAGCCATTTAGCAGATTCCCTTTCCCTGTCTCACACCCCTTTCAAGGGTCTTGGTTGTGCAAGGAAACAAACAGTCTTGGCCTTTTCCCTCCTTGGGCTTTTCCTGTACACCCTAAGCCTTGACCTCAGCCTATACTGTGACTCAGAGTGCTATCCATTTAAGCTTTTCTTATTCTCCCAAATGAACAGCATTTAATCTTGTCCCCTCAGCTTCTCCATTCAAGCACCCATTAGCAAGTTTGCAATGTGACCCACTTGTCTGTGTTGTCTCCAGGTAATGGGCATGTTCTTTTAGCCCATTTGCTGGCCCAGGTTCTCAGCTTTCATCTTTTAAAAAGTCTAGCCCTCATAGACCCAGAGATACGGGGCAAAATGTGTGGGCAATATTCTGCCCAATCATTCTGTGAGATATGAGCGGGTGCCCCACCTCTTGTTGTTCTAGCCAATCAGGGTCGCTGATGTTGTCTGAGAAGTGTGAGCTAATGGGTAGAATGATGGCTTCCTCTGTTCTTCCCCCAGCTTTTGGTAGCAGTTCTAGGATCATCACACAGCACAAGGAACAGCAGTTATAACCACCATAGTTAATACAGCCAGTTTGGTACCCAAAATCTCAAGTTCATTATCAATAATGATAACTCACGTCAAGATCAATGCTCCCTTCTAAGATGTGGAGTCTTGTGAGCAAAAATTCTGCTTTGTGAGCTACTGGCGTTAAAGTTGTGAGCAAGCAAATTGGCTACTGCCTAAATTAGTTTGCTCTGGAGCCATCCTTCCTGAGCTAAGGCAAAAATGTGTGAGCCAGAGGCTAAAAAAATGTGAGCTAGCTCAGCTTAGAGGGAACATTGGTCAATATATATGTACGTATGTGGGATTCTGTGTTGGTCCCTAGCAAAATCCAAAAGCCACATAGCAACTTTTATCTTAAGAAAGACTAGTGAAAATAGTGCAACAACACACACTGTGTGAGCTTTTGCGTTTCCCAGGTCGTCTGGTTAGTTGTTACAAACATGCGCACAAAAGCATATACCCAGAATTAAACTTTGTTGGCCTTAGAGGTGCCACTGGACTCAAACTTTGTTCTGTTGCTTCAAACCAACACGCCTACCCACCCGAATACTGGAGAATAATATGAGATTATGTACTGAGCAAAGTTACACTTAAAATTTGCTAGTGGGTATTAACAATTACCAAGAGAAGATATCCTTTACAAATGTAAAGTACCATATACAAGTGTTAATACAGGCATCCTGCAGCCTTCCTGTTTCAGTGGAAGTCTTCTTCTGAAATCTCTTCTGTGATCGCTGAATTTTGTTGAGGACTGTGGGCCTTTCCTTTTTTAGCCAGTGTCACCCTCCCCTTTGCCAGCAACTTCCCAAATCACACACATGCTTCATTGCCAGCCAAGCAATTGTTCCCTAAAAAACCTTTTCTGTGGGAAGTTCGAGTGGCAAGACGCTTCTTGGAGCCTTTCCCCCCCTACTTTTGGTGGTGGTTGCCAGGAGCCGGACTCAAAAGCAGGCAGGAGACAGGGCTTGACAATTAAATGTGTGCGATTTGCATAATCACCAAACCGTGCATAATATGCAAATCACGCTGCCCAGATTTGGGGAACTGGGATATGGCATCGAAACTCTCCCCCCATCTTAGTAGACTTGCCTCTAAGCTCAGCCCCGCCCCCCTTCATTCCAGACCTTCTTGTCTCTAAGGAAGGAGAACAGCGAGTTCTTGGGGCCTGGTCGTCTTAACAGTTATGTCTTCCCTGTTGCAGGAGACAGAGCCAACCCAAGGCCTCTGGTCCCAAGGCTCCCGTGACACCGAAAGTGGAGAAACCTGAGAAGCCAGAAGTCCCGGAGAAGGTTGAGAAACCAGACAAGCCCCCCAAGGCCGAGAAGCCCCCCAAGGCTGAAAAAGCGGACAAAACCGAGAAGGCCCCCAAGGCTGAGAAAGGGCCTAAGCTGGAAAAGCCCCCCAAGGTTGAAAAGCCCGAAAAGCCCCCCAAGGCGGAAAAAGTGGCCAAGGCAGAGAAGCCCCCCAAAGCGGAGAAACCTGACCCCCCTGTGCCTGTTCCCCCCAAAGCTGCTCCAGCCGGCGGGACTTCTAAACCCAAACCCAAGCCAGCCAAGGTGAAGGCGGAACCACCCCCCAAGAAGAGGAAAAAATGGCTTAAGGAGGCGGCGTCCTCCTCTGACTCGGATTCCAGCCCTGACCAGCAGAGTGAGGAAGGTGAGTGGGGCGGGGCAGGGCCTCCAGCTCCAAGAGAATGCAGGGTGATGGTGGGTGAGGCAGCTCGGAATTCGACCAGGCACCCTAGAAATAAATGGGAGAGACCCGGAGCATTATGGGATTGGATCCAGACTAAATTGGCTGTTTCTACACATTTTCCCCTCCCTGTTGCAGACCCCTGTGCCATTCCTTAGGGTCCCATCTACCAGGAGCAGCATTTCGTGTAGGTCAGTAGGCCGTGATGGGAGGGCAGAGGCAGGAAAGCCAGTGGGAGAGGCAGAGAGCTTTGCTGGGTGATCTTGGGCCAGTCCCACACGCTCAGCCTAACATACCTCACAGGGTTGTTGTGAGGATAAAGTGGAAGAGGGAAGAATGTTGTAAGCTGCTTTGGATCCCCATGAGGGAGGTAAAGGTAAAGGTTTCCCTTGCTCGAAAGCTAGTTGAACCCGACTAGGGGGCGCTGCTCATCTCCGTTTCCAAGCTGAAGAGCCAGCGCTGTCCAGAGACTTCTCTGTGGTCATGTGGCTGGCATGACTAACCACTGAGGCGCACGGAATGCTGTTAACTCTCCACCGAAGTGGTACCTATTTATCTATTTACAGTTTCTTGCTTTCAAACTGCTAGGTTGGCAGGAGCTGGGGCCAGAGACGGGAGCTCACTCTGTCATGCAGCACTAGGGTCTCAAACTGCCAAACTACAGACCTTCCAGTCTGCAGTTCAGCATCTTAACCTCTGAGCCACCGTGGCCCTCGTGGGGGAGAACAGTGGGGTATAAATGAAGTAAATAAAGTTCTGGAAAAGGTACTCTTCTGGATTCAACCCTCATGGAAGAAATCAATGTTCTATGTAAGAGCTGAAGGGGAATTTTTTGTCATGGCTTTAAAGGAGCTACTGATTCAAGGTGAAGTTATAATGCTGGAGCAGGATACAGACAGCCAAGGTGAGGGTGGATTTCACAGGGATCACAGAGCCAGATTGAGGCCCAGAAGTCAATTGGGAAGGTGGTATTGGAAAGGGAAGGAGCTTGCCTTGTTCATGAGAAGCTTATATTTTAAGTCCTAGGGTGGGGAAATGTCAGTAGTAGTATTTGGATCACGCTTTATCAGTGTTCAAAGCAATTCCCTGTACGTTATTGTAGTAGTCCTAACAGCAGCAGTGTAGTGGTATTACCCCTGGGTTGCAGGTGGGAGAACTGGACTAGATACTAAGTTTCTGGCTGAAATCTGAACTAGCAACCTTCAAGATGGCAGCTTATTCTCTTAACCACAGTGCCTTGCCAGATGGGAAATGTTTCCAGTTCAGTCAGACTGGAAACTGGAAGGAGTGTCAGAGAAATCTGTGCAAGTCGTGGTGGTGTTTTCTTTTTTCTTTTTAATATTTTTAAAATTTCAATGTACAAGTGTTGAAACATAAAACGTAAACTACAATAATCTAAACCATACATAGAACATAAACACAATCATATCGATCATATTTAAATCATAAACTACAATAATCTAAATCATAGAGTTATCAACCAAATCATTCGTTTATATGCAACTTACTTATGTTTACTTTTGATATTTGATCTCCATTTCGATGTCTTTATCCTGTATCTTCCATCTGTCTTCATATCTGATAATATTTTATTGCAAATATACATTGTCCAAGTGTTTCCTTTTATAATTTTCTATTTTAATTTAAATTTTTCATGATTTTCTGCTATATGATTGAAAAACACTTTCCATTTTTCTTGAAACTCTGAAGTCGATCTGTTGTGTACTTTAAGATGCTTGCCATTATCACATATTCATTTAATTTATTCTTCCATTCCTTCAAATCTGGCCATTTTTCTGCCTTCCATTTTGCTGCAAAAATTACTCTAGCCACTATCACTATATATCTAAATAATTCACTGTGTGTTTTAGTAATATTGGTTGGTAGGATATTTAGTAACATGGCTTTAGGACCCATCACAAATGGTGTTATTTTTGTGTCCTCACTCAATATCCCTTTCCCCTCCCAGAGCGTGTGCCAACGGGCCGTATTCTAAATACGCGAGCCATGAAGGAGATGTACCGCAGCTACGTGGAGATGCTGGTCAGCACTGCCCTTGACCCAGACATGATCCAAGCTCTCGAGGATACAAATGGTGCATATTCTTCTGTGTTGGTGGTAGTGTGTGTGTGCGGGCAGCAGAGAACATCTTATAATTCGGAGGCTTTTTGCTCCTATAAGGTTGTTCCTTGCAAATCTTGTATTCAGATTCATTATTCATTTATTTTCATCTTTTCTTCTTGTCCTGATTTTTTTGTTTTGTCAGTGTGTTGGCCTTGGTGGGAAAGGTTCAAAGGCTTTTTCCCATTCACCCAGTTCAAAGAGATGCCTTTTTGGACAGCTCTTTATTGGTCACCTTGTGTTTTCATGATCTAAAATCATGAGGCGTCACCTGCAAACTTAGCTGCTAGACTCCTCCCTGAATTTGTTACAGAAAAATTAAATAGCACCTAGTCCCTGCTGCCCAGGCTAGGCTGATCTTGGAAGCTAAGCAGCGTCGGCCCTGGTCAGTATTCCACTAAGGAATTCCAGGGTCACAGTGCAGAGGTGGGCAATGGCAAACTTCCTCTGAATGTTTCTTGCCTTGAAAACCCTATGGTTTTACCATAAGTCACCTGCTACTTGATGGCAGTATACGGACATACACACATATGTAGTCCTGCTGGGGGAACCCAGGAGCCCAATAGAAAAATCTTGAAATGAAAACCACCACATATATGGTCTATCTTCCTCTTTGGTGTCATAAGACCTGGAAAGTCACTCTTCTTTTAAAAAGAGAAATAGAACATTTTAAAGCTGCAAGATTCTTGCTGTGCATTGTAATCCCAGTTTTGACCGCTTGCTGATAGGACAGTCTAGCATTTCCCATTGTGTTCTCTAGTGGGGATGGAAGGTAGGGTTGCTAAGTTGATCTTTGCCGGGAGCAGGGGGCTCCCGGCCGGCGTCTGGCGCGTGCCGCACGCACGTCACCCGAAAGTGACGGGAGGATGCCAGGCACGCTGGGGGCAGGGGCACGGCCATTCAAGGGAAAACCATTCCCTTGGATGGCCGTGGCCCCGCCCCCAGCGTGCCCAGCGTGGTCGCGTCACTTCCGGGTGATGCGCACGTCGGGGTGGAGTTCTCCCCGGGGCCCGATCCAGCGCCACCAGGGAACGTGCCTCTGGGGCGGGGGTTTCCCCGCCCCCCGGGGGGACTTGGGATCCCTAATGGAAGGCATGTTGTTGGGGGTTGGGAGCACTACGAGCCATTAATTTGCAGGTGGGCTGATTAATGTTGGCCTTAAACGTGAGCAGGTTACTTTGCTGAATAATACAAGCAAATAGAAAACCAGTTTCTGTCCGAGAATTCTTGGATCCCGAGGAAGAAAATCCAGCATTTTGAAAATTTCACACTTAACTGGTGCAAAGCAGCAGGCATAGAAACTCTGGTGTTCTTAATTGCAGAATTCCAGTTCTCTACAGTATTTGTCTCGGGTCCTGGCCCCACCCCCACCCCTGATGACTTATTTCTGCCCCTTAATCCATTTTGATGCTCTTCCACAGATGAACTTTATCTCCCACCCATGAGGAAGATTGACGGGATATTGAATGATCACAAGAAAAAGGTGCTGAAGAGAGTGTCTCTTAATCCCTCGCTACAGGTATGGGAACAGAGCAGGAGGGGAAAGTGCGTTAATCCTCCCAGAGACTGTATTGTTCTTGGATGTTTGGTTTAGTCATATAGTTTGTTTGGTCACAGAATCTGGGAGTAGATGTTTCCTCTTGCTTCACCTTCATGACAGCCCTGGCAAGGAGAGGGGTGGGGTGTGGCTGGGGAGGAAGGGAGAACGCGTCCTGAAGATTGAAGATTGAAAGTATGTGACTCAGCTGAGATTCAGCTGGGATGCTGGGCCTCGGTGTCTGGCCCATATTAGGACACTGACCTCCTTCTTGTTCTCACCAGTAAGGTTTCTGCCTCTTTAAAATGAGTTCCTTTTGGGATTTATTTATTTGTTACCAGGGGTCGTTTCGTAGAAAAAGAGCTAGGGGAACTCATTAGCATAACTCATTAGCATATGCCACACCCCCTGACATCACCGGAAGTGTGTCATAAGGCCACACACCCCGCCCCCAACGGTCCCGGCTGCCGCTGCCGGCCTTGCAGCTCCACTGCCGAGCCCCATGAGGGGCCCGGCGGTGGACCTGCAAGGCCGGCGGGAGTGCAAGGAAGCCCCATGAAGGCCCTCCCTGGCCCCAGGCAGGCAGGGGTGGGGAGAGGCAGGGAGGAAGCAACTTACCCTCCCTCTTCTCCTGCCTCCTCCTGGCTGAATGAGGGCCGGAAGCAGGGGGTGGGGCTTCGTCATGTGCCCCGCCTCCCCGTACCTCACCCAGGGGAACTGCGATCCCCCACGATCCCCCCCGAAATGACCTCTGTTTGTTACGCATTTACTTCATTTATAGTCCTCCTTTCTCATTGAGACCAAAGGCAGGTTACAGAATAAGACAGTGCAATAAAAAACATAATGCGTGGGAATGATGCAATGAAACGACGCAGTGAAATCACGAAATTAGAAAACAGGGCAATATAAGCAGCAGGATACATACAATAAACAGTGCAAGATTTCGTTTAAAAATTCTGCTTGGTTTTAGAGAGTAGAATATCCACTTTTCTCTGTCCTTCAAGGCAAATGGTAGAATGGTTACACAGTATGGGCCTTGCCTTCTTCCTGTGGCCCCAAAGAACTCAGTCAACATCACCTCAGAACATGTAGTTCTACCTTCTGGGTAGCAAGGTTCACTTGCTTCTGTCTCCTTTTTATGCTGTCAAGTTTGTAATGACAGTCTGTTTCAGTTTTGCACACCTTGCTGTTGGGTTGGTGTGTTTATACGGGGGCTGTGTTCTACAAGGGTAGAATTAGCTTGGGATGTTCTCTTTGTGGTCTGCTACCCACAGGAAGGCAGTCTTGGAAACACAGAGGGATAGCCTGATAGTATCTCCTCTGCCCAGACTGAGGGAGAACAACCATGTATTTTTTACCTGTTTATTATCAAAATTACGGATATTTCTCACCTTTCCCAAAATGTCCCATGTAGCTCACTGCAGTAAAAAAATTGAGCAGATCATTAAAATAAAATAGTGTGACAGTTCCAGGCTGGCAGTTTAGGACAGCAGATATATAAAAAATTTTTTGTCACAAGCACCATACGACTGTAAATAGCAGAAAATAAATCAGCCAGACTTCAGATTTCATAGCAGTGAGTAAAAACTGGCTTATAAAGGGTGAGTAAAACAGTGTCACCCAAAACAAGGGGCAGCAATAACAAAACTAATACAAAACACCCCAGAAACTTTGCCTGGCATCCAGATGACAGTCAAGTAGGTGCCAAGTGAACGCAGAGGAACTAGCTGTGGTGCCACTGCAGAACAGGACCTTTTTTCCTGGTTGCTAACTTGTCTCAGCTCTGTTGACAGGGGCATCCAGGGCAGGGCCTCAGAAAATAACTTCCATGAATGGGCTACAAGCATGGACGGCTTCAAAAGGGAATTAGATAAGCATATGGAGCAGAGGTCCATCAGTGGCTATTAGCCACAAGGTATAGATAGGGACTCTGGGGCAAGGGATGCTCTGTCATCTTGGTGCTTTTGGGGGGGGGGGGTCAACAGTGGGAGGGCTTCTAATGTCCTGGCCCCACTGGTGGACCTCCTGATGGCACTGGTATTTCTGGCCACTGTGTGACACAGAGTGTTGGACTGGATGGGCCTTTGGCCTGATCCAACATTGGCGTCTCTTATGTTCTTATCAGACTAAACAGTCCTTCAGATATCTTATGAGCTGCCTATAGTTTGATCCTCCATGCCGTGGCTCTCAAGGAGGAGGGAATCTGTATGTGATTTTCAGGTATTTTAGTTGAAGCTTGGTAGCCCCCCTGCCTGTGTCCCTTACCCAGTAGGGTCTGGCAGTGATGTTCTGATTAGCAAAGTCATCTTCCCCCTCCCCCCCCCACCCCAAGTTGGTCACCACCTAGTTGTGATCCACCATCTCTGGGCTTTTCCCAACTTGCTGTGCGGCTGTACCTTCCTCCACTCTTCAATGGTGCCCCCCCCGCTCAAAATCTTCATTCTTTTTATTTATTTGAATGCCAGACCTTGCCATATCCCAATGGGACCCAAGTGTGGGGGTCACAGATTTTTGATCTGTTAATGTGAAAACTACATCCTCTTGGTCACTGCCTTGTCTTCTGTCCAGGAGGCACTCCATACGTTCCCTCAACTTCATGCCGAAACGTGCGACACCACAGTCAAGTTGCGCCCGGGTGGTGAACCTTACAACCGCAAGACACTCAATAAACTCAAGAAGAATGTATCCAAACCGCAGGTGGGTATTAGAAGCCAAGTCCACACGGTAGGCCTGTAAGTATTTCCCCCCCTGCGGTACTTTGATCAGCAAAATGGCCGCTTTTCTCTCAGACGAAGCCACTGTCAGTTCCACCCCACTGCACTCGTAAACGACCAACATGGGCTTCTTTGGCTCCCTGACTTTGGGAAATGGCTTCGCTAGCGAGGGTTAATGAAGAGGTGCAAACTCAAACTGTCACTTCTTATCTGTATGGTCAAGATCTGTTGAAGTAAAATTTCAGAGTGTCTGGCTCGTGCCACTCTTATTTTGCTGGGATGTACTAAGTTGGGGGCACCAAAGGAATGGAATCCAAAACCTCTAGTGCATCTGGAAGAAGTGCGTTGAAAACATATCTGGAAGAATGAAAGTTTCCAAGCTCCTCTAAAAAAAATTATCGTATGGCTTTGTGTGTAGAATAGCCAGGAGATCCAAAGATTGTCTGGCAGCCACAAGCTGTAGCTCTTAGCATTATGCCAGTGGTGAGATAGACTTGGTTTTAGGGGCTGAGAGTGCTCTGAAAGTACTGTGACTGGCCCAAGGTCACCCAGCTGGCTTCATGCAGAGGAGTGGGGGAATCAAACCCGGTTTTCCAGATTAGAGTCCGGCGCTCTTAACCACTACATCAACTGGCTCTCTGTATTCCAAGCTCCTCTATCTATGAGGGAATTAAAATGTTCTTCAGTGTCCCCAGTTCTGGCAGCAAGGTCATCGATTCCAGCAAGAATCCACTAACTCATGAGCACCAATATTAAGCTCCCTGGATTCATTGGCACTTTCAGAAGTCTTTGGCGAGAAGAGCGAGACTCAGGTCCTGCATTCTGTGCTGTTTATGGGAGTGCTGTGGTTCCATTGCTATCCTGTTTCAAGGGGTTGTGTACCTGAGATACTTCTCGTCTTCATGAACTTGCAGGACCACTGGGACCCTGGCCTTCGTAGTCCAAATTATTTTGCTTGTGCTGTCTTTCAAATAACATTGTACAATTCTGGTCATGGGGAGGCCCATCTGTACGTAAACGTTTTGGTGATCATAGGATTCAAGCTGTTGGTGAAGACACCGTTCACTAATGCCTTAGGTTACTCTGTTGTGTGGGTGTTAATAATCTTACACCCCCAAGAACCATGTGAAGAAGCATCTTGTCATTGGCAAAGAAAGCAGAAAGAAGCTACCCCGGAGCATGGATCCTGTGACTCTGGAGACAAAGGGTTGAATGCTAACTCTGCACTGTAATTTATTTTGCATATAGAGCCTGTTGGCTTTCCTGTTCCAACATTGTGATGGTGGACACTGGAGTTGTTCTGCTCATTCCACGGTCTTTGCAGTGAATTGAGATCTCACCTTCCCCTTGTTCCTTTTTAAAAAAACAAAAACGAACCTTCGTAATTAATCTGGCCTCACACCACCAGTTCTGAAGCACTGCGCTCCCCATTTCGTAAGGTGGCTTTATGGTCACCATTGAGGTGTGGTGGATTCATCTGAGCTTGGCTGGTGTCCTTGGCTACCCAGGATGGCAGAGCCAGTAGAAAATGGCTACCTAGGAAACACCTCTGATCGAAAAGGTAGAAGAAGGTGCCAGAGCAAATGCAAATGTGAAACCTTTCCCAGGAAATAGAAGCCAACCGTGGAGCCCAAATGGGCCAAGAAATCCAGGTTTGTTTCCTCGTGGCTTTGTGTCCACTTTGATCCTTTGAGCAGCCTTCAGTGGCTTCTTTGCTGGTACACCTTATGCCATGCTGTGTGTGTGTATTCCCCTTCTAGGTGGGCCAGGGGCTGTGTGAGCATTTTACTAGATTTAGTCATCCTGGTCAAAGGCAGGTCCACTCTGGGCAAGAAGAGCTGCACATGAGAATTTACAGAAAAATTAAGTTTGCCTTTCTTTGGAGCTTCTGTAGGGAAAAGCCATGAAATGAATTAAAACCCATTTAAAATCAATTTACAGCACAGGCGTGTAGCCTTAATTGAATACGTTTCAAACCAATTTGTTTGACTGCAGATTAAGAACATTCTAACTTAAATGCTCTGCGGTTCTGAGCATCCCTTGAGAACTGCAGTTTCCAGAGGGTTTGGGGGAGCTGGCATGGGAGGAGGGATCCCCGATAGAATAAAGTGAGTGCTGGTCATGTATCTCCAGCAAATAATAATAATTATAACATTGAAGGGGTTTTAAACCTCAGTGATTGCGGCCTTTTTAAGGGGGAGGAGGAAGAGTGACAATTTAAACATTTCTCATCCCCCCCAAACTTCAGCATTTGGAAAGCAGAACATCATCTACAAACTGGTTTTTCAAAAGGCTCAAATATTGATAGGCTAGGGAGAGGAATTGCTTAAATACTTACGATTTTTTGTTTGTTCTGGAATCCTAAATCTGTTAAAACAACCAAACAATGTTGGTTGCTGAACAACCAAAAAATAAAGCGCACAGTTTTAAGGAATTTAGCGTTCAGTAAATATTTATAATTTCCAGTGTGAAGAAATTTGAATTACTTAATGCCCAGGGCAAGCAGATTCCCTCTTCAATGCAAAACATTCTGATTTTGACAGTTCCTGTTTTGAAATAACTAGAGGATCAGAAGTCCGAACGGGACTCTTTTCAGCATACGATTGCTTGATTTTGGCTAATGAAAATGATTGTTGGATTTCCTTACGGTTACTGTGCTTTATGACTGCTTGGAACTTACTCGGCACTTGCAAAAGTGGCAGTCCTCGTTCAGAAGGAAAATAAAACCTTAAGATGCACAAGAGCAGGAAAAGAGGCAGAGCTTGGTAAAGAAATAGCCAGGATCAAGGAAAAGAGCAGGTTAACTAGTTCAGGCTTAAATAAGCTTTGTGGGCGTCTTAGCAAGGGGGTGACTTGGCCTAGAGGCATGAAAGTTGTTTCATGAGCAGAAAGGAGGGAACAAAGGGACCTTATAGGAGAAGACTTTCTTGAAGACCCAGGATGCAAGAAGGCTAAGAAGACCCTGATCCCACACGTGCGGCAAAATGAGTTGGTAGAATCCTGCTGTGTTAGAGAGGACCTGCAGGTAGAAGATGGGAATTTTTATTTCATTCCATCCCCTGAAGATAAAAACTTAGCACCTCAAGGAGGTGGCAGACGTTTCTTCCTACTGCGCTAGAGTTTTAGTTGCATAGGATTTTTTAAAATTATGTGGGAGAAGATTCGTAGATGAGTCGGACCACTTTGGAACTTTATCACTTCATCCTACTGCAAGTACTGACTAGTCCCAGGTCAGCCCAAGAGGTCTGGAGAGCATAAAATGTTTCCGCAGAATGAATGAAAGTTCCGCAGATTGTGGCAAAGAAGTGCCCACAGTAACAAGCATGAGAGATTAATTTTTTAGAGGCATTGCAAATTGAAAGGGCAGCGGGGGGGGGGGGGGGCAGGAAGCAATGGCAAAATGGGGAGAGGAAAGCCGGGAAGAGGTTGCATTGGGCAAGGGTGGATGAGGTTTTAGCATATCTTCATTTTTTTTTTAAATCGTTCTTTTTGTTTTAAATTGGCAGTCATTTAGGATGAGGAATAGTGAGATTCTAGAATATTTCAGGAACATGGAACGAGGGGTTGTAAGGATCAGGGAAAAAGAAGTTGCCGGTGACCTCTTGTGTGGGTTTTTTCCCCTGCCCTCTCCCTCACCTCTTTACTCTGTTTGCTGGCAGGAATTCAGCGTGGAAGTGGAGAAGTCCTTTTTCTACACTCTGTACCATTCCCTTCACCACTACAAGTACCACACCTTTCTGCGTTGTAAGGATGAGGTGAGTGAGGCCCATGGACCTGACCTTCTGCTCCTTGCAGGGATCTCCTTTTGCATGGCTTTCTCTGTCTTCGTCCTCAGAGTGGTGGAGTGGTCCATCAGTGGCTGAGTAATAAAGATGTGGAGTGGGCGAGTCTGAGGTTGAATCCAAGGCTTATGGACCAACTTGGCCCGATAGCAAAGGAAAACTATTTAGCTATGGCTATTTAGCACCCTGGGAACCTTATTTCTGTCCATCACTCTGTGCAGTCATCACTCTCTGCAACATTTAGAAAACAGCCGCTAAACAAGATGACTAGAAGCTTCTTGTTGTTTTTTTAAATTGCTCAGTGAAAGCTGGGCTTTAGGGGAATTCCTGGTGCCAGATACCGTGGAATATCCTGTGTATGGAGGAGGAAGAGATCAGTTTGCAGAGATCAAGTGAACTGATGGAGCTGCATAGTACCCCAGCTGTGGGTCTCAGTGCTTGACAGAGAGGGCCATTCAGCTATGGAAAGAACTGTCAAGTGTGCTTGAGGAGAGTGCATGTGACACCATTTTGAGCGTTAGAAAAGTATTGAGCTTTAGTAAAGTACAAGAAAGGGGACCCGTGAAAATCGCGGGGGGAGGAGTGGGGGAGCTCCACACAGAGCAGGCGGAGGAGGAAGAAGCAGGTAAGCTTCCCCCCCATCACATCGGTTCCCCCGTCTCCTCCACCACTCCCCCTCCACTACCACCCCCGTCTCGCCGCCCCCCAGTCTCTCTCTCCTCCCCCCCCGCTCCCTCTCCCCCACCA
>NW_015164218.1:220961-238252 GCF_001447785.1 Gekko japonicus
CAGTCTCTCTCTCCCCCCCCCGGCTCCGAGGAGCCTCGGCAGTCTCTCCCCCCCCTTTTGCCTCCGAAGTGAGGCCTGCGGCTTTCGCCGGTCTCTCTCTCTCCCCTTCCCCCCGCACTGAAGCGAGGCAGTTCGCAGAGCGTTCCCTGCGCATGCGCAGGGGACGCTCTTTTACTTTTGGGGGGATATTTTTTTACACTTCAGATTTTTGTGCACACCTGGGGACTGCCCCAAGTGTGCACGAAAATCTCCCTCCCCCCCCAGGTGCCCCCGATGCGCGGATTTAGGTATCCGCACGCACAGGGGCGACTTCACTATTAGTATATAGATTTTGAAACAAATATGTCAAGGTAGGTTTGAGTGTTGCTGATTGCCCACAATGCCTGGAACAGGAATTCCGATCACAGTTTGTATCTTGGTGGCCACATGTGCACCAGCGAGAGAGGTTCTTTGCAGAGCAAGTAGTTCCCAAGTGATTTTGGGGTTGTGATCACACAGCTTGCTTCTCTGGCCCTTCCAGACCCCCCCAATGGCAGCCATATTCCTGAGCACCAGCAACACTAATCCGTTGTATCTTCCTAAGGGAGATGTTCTTGTGTGTCGTTAATGGCAATTCAAGAAACATACCACTGTTGGGATGGGCAGACTGTATAATGCTTGATAATACTGAGAGATGACTCATCGCTTCTTCTTCTTTTTAATTGCCCACATGTGGGCAAAATTTATTTGTTTTTTAGATATTACAGAAAAGAAAAAAAGAAAGAGCAGTGCATTTTAACATATCTAGCCAAAGATCTCGCTCACACCATCATTTTTCTACGCAGATTACCATTTCCCCCCTTATTTTGGTTATATTTCATTACATATAGCTTTAAACCAAAATTCTATTCCCGATAACTAATTTAGCTATATCCTATCTGCTATATTTCATTTTATCTATAATATACTAATATTTATCTATTTTCTATAAAAGAGAAAAAATAAAGATGGAAAGGAACAGATATATCTGAGTAATTGACATTTCTAGTTCCATGTTAGCATTCTAGTCCCTTTGAATTTTCTTTCACATTTTGACACAGTTAGCTTTCAAGCCTAAACATAGTAGTTTATATTTTCCCCGCAATCTCATCTCCCTCACTAACACTGCCAAGAAAAGCAAATTAAAAAGAAGAAAAAATTAAATCGTTACAGAACCTCTAGATAAGGAGCCCATTAATTATATTTTCCCCTACAGTTCATCTCTAGAAGGTTCAAACTGCCCATATCTTTTTATCATCCTTCAATTAAGACATTACAGGTACCGTAAATAAATTTCCACTTAAATAGCCATTCTTTAGACCTTTCACTTGTCAGATAAAACCATATTAATTATTCAAGATATATTGTTTCATGTTATATTCATCAATCAGTTGAATTTCAAGTATCAGTATTATTCAAAGGAACAACTACAAGGTAGACAAGTGGTTCTTAACAGTTTAGAGGTTCCAATTTAAGTAAATCTTTATTCCATCAGCCAGTTGAATCCATATAAACAGTCAGAAAGTGCTGCTTCAGATTATTTAAAATATTTCAGTTTCTCTTGCTTCTTTTGGAAATGCCTCTTCATAATGTCCACCTTTTTGTGCCTTTGGTCTCTATAAGCCTTGATTGTATGAGAGCACAGGCCGCCTCGTCTCTTCAGTCCTGGGAGCGCTGAGCTATATCTGGCAATCCCATAGTCAGCAATCTCTGGACAGTAGTGGTAATGGCAGGATACATCTTTCATTGTAAAAATCGGGTGCTGAGGCAAGACGCGTCGCTTTCCATTTTGTGTAACCTCTGACGTCAGCTGAGGCTGCTGATTTTGTGCGTCTGGTAATTTGATCTCCTGGTTCTCCATTCCAATAAAGATCTCTTCCAGTGTCCCTAAAATCGCATTTGTAATGTTCTGTGCTAATTGCCTTTTCCAGTTGTCCCAGAAATCAGCCTCAGTCAAGAGGGCCATTTCGCTCACTAGCAGACAGTCTGTAAACAACAGTCAATGCTCAACTACAGCAGGCAGGAAAAAAATCGCCATTTTTAAAAAAATAACCAGTCTGTTTTCTTTTCCCTACCTCCAACAAAAAGCTTGTTAAGCATAAATCTCTGTAGAAATGTTTTCCAAGTAGCAGATAGAAGACGTCAGTGATTTATTAAGTCCCAATCCTCTGATGCATAAGTTTCCCAAACTCTGGCAAGCCACTCATAAAGTTTTGTCTCTGGGAAAGATTTATGGGGGCAATCCAGTGTCCTTTTACGAGATTGACGATTGTAAGAAGCAATGCTCCCTCTAAGCTGTGGAGTCTTGTGAGCAAAAATTCAACTTTGTGAGCTGCTGGCATTAAAGTTGTGAGTGAGCCATTTGGCGGCTGCATAAATTAGTTGGCTCTGGAGCCCTCCTTCCTGAGCGAAGACAAAAATGTGTGAGCTGGAGGCTAGAAAACTGTGAGCTAGCTCACACTAACTCAGCTTAGAGGGAACACTGGTAAGAAGTAGAAGAGATTACTCACAGTCTTCGCCAAGATGATTGTGGCGAGGTGTAAAGGCTCTTATTTGAGGATTGTGAGGCTTTCCAGCCGTGTACTAGTCAAGACGAACTGAAACCTGATGCCGGCTGCTGACACAGATGGAGGGCTCAGTTTAAGTCTTCTGCTCCCAGTTCCTGCTCCCGAGGATCTGGTGGACACTTGTCAAATCTGGAGGATTCCAGAAATGTCAGGAAAGTCCCCTAAAAAGACTCCAAAGTCTGGTGAGTCTCTCTGGCACTCAACCACTCTGCTCCACAGTAACCCCGCCTCATGACTCATCGCTTCTGATCATAGAACTTGGGGTTTCGTGGGTGAAGGATTTGCCGCCTTGAAACATACAGCCATAGGCGCCAACAGAATATGTAGAGTATGGGGAAAGTGCAGTATAATATTGGGCACAGAATTCCATTTTATGAGCATCTCTGCATTGTTAGCCAGCTTGGTACAGCAGTTAAGAGTGTTGGACTAGGGCCCTAGCCTGGATAGCCCAGGCAAGCCCGATCTCATCAGATCTCGGAAGCTAAGCAGGCAAGTAATTGCGTGGGAGAACTCCAAAGAATACCAGGGTTGGGAGACAGAGGCAAGTTATCCAGCCACTTCTCTGAACGTCCTCCATGCCCCAGTGGGAGTTGCCAGAGGTTGACATGATCCTCTGTGAGGATAAAAGGGAGGAGAGGCGGATAATGCAAGCTGCTCCCATTGGGAAGAAAGGTGGGGATGTAAATGAACTAAAATAAATAAAACAAAGCAAGACTGCTAACCGGTCTATTTGCGGCCATAGGTTTTTTAAAAAAAAATCCGAATAAATGAAGCAAAAAAAAAAATGGAAATGGTATCCAATTGATATTCTTTTTGTGCCCCCCCATCCCCATTGTTTTAATTGTACTTAGCATGGAGGCGTGAACATTCATGATTGTAACTAAAATCCATCAACAAAGTTTGCCTGCTGCTCTCCTGTTTAAAACTAGTTTATAAAATATTTATTCAACACAATTAAAATATATACATAACCAATAAAAAAGCCTAATAGATATAAGGCCAACGTATCTTCCTGAACCATAAAAAAACCTGTGAAATTAAGAATTCTATTTCCCACCCTTTGCTGCAGAAATCCATTCTCTGCACAATCCTCAGCCATAATGAATGTAGTTGTCAGAACCCACAGCTAACAACAAAGTACACGCATTCAGGAACGGTTATACTTTTATTGCAAAGCTATAGATGCAGTAACACAGGCACTGTTAAGAATGGCCACAGCCAGTAGAGCATAATAGGATATAGGGTATTCGTATGCACGCCCCCCCCCCATGGCATTGGCCAATTAGGCACCCTCCCGCGCGCAGGATAAGTCAGGCAACCGTTAGGTGGCTAAAGCTGAGAACTCGGAGTCTCTCACGGTACATAGGAGTTTTCCAGACAACACAACCTCCTCCTGCACATCTGTAGAGATAAGCGTTGCAGCAAAGGCATAACAACAGGGATAGGAATGCAAGAGCAATTAGCAAGACACAGAATGAACGCCCCAACCCCCATGGCAGCATAGCTGACAGTAGTCTGGAAGTATCCCTACTTTGCTGGTAGATCATTAGTTTCACCAACGTGTAGGACCTGTAGGTCTCTCTTACTCTCATCAGCCAATCATGAATTTGGGGCCTTTTTGTTTGTTTTGCTACCAATTCCTATCAAAAACCAATCATGCTGTGGTAAATATGCAGGAAGCTATTGTTTGAAGAATTTTTAGGCATATCGAGTACATGATTTTAACAGTAGAACGGCTGGATTCTAGTCCAGTAGCACCTTAGAGCCCACAAAGATTTTGGGGGTTTAAGCTTTTCGAGATTCCCCTCGTCAGATGCGTTGGCCCTCGAAAGCTTCCACCCCAAAAATCTTGTTGGTCTCTTAAGGTGCTACTGGACTTGAATCTTACTGTTCTAGAAGAAGAAGAAGAGGAGGAGGAGGAGGAGATTGGATTTATGCCCCGCCCTTCATTACCTGAAGGAGTCTCGGAGCAGCTTACATTCTCCTTTCCCTTCCCCTCCCCACAACAGACACCCTGTGAGCAATGCTCCCTCTAAGCTGTGGAGTCCTGTGAGCAAAAATTCGACTTTGTGAGCTACTGGCATTAAAGTTGTGAGTGAATGATTTGGCTACTGCATAAATTAGTTTGCCCTGGAGCCATGCTTCCTGAGCTAAGACAGAATGTGTGAGCCGGAGGTCAAAACTGTGAGCTAGCTCATACTAACTCAGCTTAGAGGGAACACTGCCTGTGAGGTAGGTGGGACTGAGAGAGCACTCTCAAGAACTGCCCTTGAGAGAACAGCTCTGAAGGGACTTATGACTGACCCAAGGTCACACCAGCAGCTGCATGTGAAGGAGTGGGGAATCAAACCCAGTTCTCCAAGATTAGAGTCCATACTCTTAACCACTACACCAAACTGACTCTACTGCAGACCACCACAGCAACCCTCGGAAGGAATGATTGAACAAATTAAATAACCTGTGTTACAGGGACTCTGTCTTTCTAGCCGGGCTGGTATTATTTCCACCACTCATTTCCAGTAATCTGTCGCCTGTTTCTATACCCCCACCTCACGTGGCCCTGCTGCTCTCTCAAAGCCCAGGCTCTTGATGTTCTTACTGTCTTGGTCTCTTCCAGACGACAGCGATCGAGGGCGAAGACGAGGACCTGGGCCAAGAGGAGGTGGTGCAGCAGTGCATGCGTAACCAGCCGTGGCTCGAGAAACTGTTTGACTCCTTCAGCGAGTTGCTGACTCAGGCGCAGAGCAAGTGTGCGTGACGTGCGTGCAGCCGCCCAGAGCCACGCCCCGGGAGGGGCCGCCTAAAGCCCACCCCCTCTGCAGAGCCAGAGCAGGAAGTGGGGAGAGGAAGGTCGAGGGGTACCATTGCAGGCAACGGAGTTCAGGCTCCGCTCAGCACCGCCGCCGCCGCCCCCTGCCCCTTTTTTGTTTTTGTTTTCCTCTTTTTTCTTTTTTTCTTTTTAAAGAAAAACAGGGACCTGGCGTGGGTCCTCTGTTTCGGGTGGTGGGGGGTATGGGATGGTTTGTGGAGGCAGAGAAGGACACGTGGAGGGAAGTTTCTCATCAGATATTAGGATGGTTGGATGCCCCACCCCACCCCTTTCCCTTTTGCCCTGGCTGTACAGAGAAATATTATTTATATATAAATGTATAAATGTCTAATTTGAGCAGCCTTGCCCCGCTTCTGCTCTTGATGGGGTGAGAGTAGGAAGAGAACCCATAGGAAGATCAGGGAGGAGCAGTGGCGTGTGATTCAGAGCTGGGAGGCTGGGCCCTAGGTCTCCTGGATTCTGTGGGTGAAGAAAATAAGGAAATAACAAAAAGGTGGGGGGGGGGAGGATCTGGGTTCTCCTGGGTTCTGTCCTGCATCTCTTCCATCGGGGCCCTTTAAATTCTCCTAGAGGTTGAGTTGAGGGGGGGGTGGAACTGTGCAATGACCCCCCACCCCACCCCGGGTTATATGGTGTCAGCTCTCTCTACAACCCATGCTGTCTGATCAGGTAACACAACCCTTCTTCCCTCCCCCAACCCAAACAACTCAAATCCCATCTCTGCCAAATCATTGTTGTTCAGTGTATAAAGGGGGGGGGGAGGGGAGGCGCTCTCACCCACACACTAACAATGATCGTTTTCTATTCTTGCTTCCGACAGAAAAAAAATATTTATTGCCAAGTTCTTCCCACCCCTTTCCCATCCACAACTCTTTCTAGAGAGCCCTTCTCTCCGGGGCGAACTTTTTAATCTTATATTTTTTTGTGCAAGGGGCGGGGGGCAATTACTGCTGGTGGATCCTGCCATTAGCCACTGTTGTTTGTCTCCACCCTCCCCCACCCCCTTGGGATCCTACCTCTTAGTGACACACGGAGGATCTGCCCGCCTTTCCCGGTATCCCTTTTGACCAGTCAATTAGGGGAGGAAGCACAGCCGATACCCATAGCAAATCTGCCTGTACCAAGACTTCCTAGGTGTGCTCTTCTCCCCACCCCATCTAGATTCTTTTCCCCACATAGGGTCAAGGGAGGGTTGAAAAAGCAGGTCACAGATACGTCCCTTTGTACCTGTTTCATCTGATCTCCTTTGAGGGAGGGGTGGTCCCACTCCCCTTCCCTATTATGGTCTTTAACAAGACAGGATTTTACTCTCCCCCCCCCCTTCCCCTCAGCTGTATATACTGTATAGGATAAAAAGTCTATGTATCATATTGTATTTGACTAACTTGAACTTAACGATGCGCAGGACTTTTTCTCTCTTTCCTCTCTCTCTCTCTCTCTCTCTTTCTCTTTCCTCTCTCTCACCCGTAGCTGTGACGTTCTTTGGTTTGGACTGAAATTTTTCATTAGGAGGTCGTTATTTTTTTATCGTTGTTGTTGTCAAGGGGGAAGGGAGATTCCGTGTTGCCTCCTTCCCCTTAGCCCTCCTAAGCCAAGAGCCCCCCCCTTCTCTTTCTAACCCTGAATTGAAATGCTAAAACTAAATCTTTTTAGATTAGAGGAATAGGTCCGAGCCTGGAATCCCCCACTCTTCCGCCCCCGCCCCCTATGTTCTTCCACTAGCCCCAGCTCATACAAGCCGCACATGCACCACGCTTAGCAGCCCGTTTTCCATTTCGGCTCGGTCTTCCTGGGATAGGCCCATTAATGTCCCAAATCGATCCCATACTGAACATGCATATCTCCGCACCCCACCCCAAGCACACAGCAGATTCCCATTTCCCAGCCAATGTCTACCTCATTCCTCTTCCCAACTTTTTCTCTTAACCGTAAAATTCCCGGTAGGATTTTTCAACGCTAGTTCGGTTCCATTACTCTCCGGTTTCGTTTTCATCCCCCCCCCCCCCAAAGTACACTCTAGTTGGGTCACACCCTCTGTGTTCTCTCCCAGTTTCTCAATCACAGCTGTCCCCATTTCCTAAAGATTTCTCATTCCTTTTCACCAGGCCAAAATAGACATGAGTGTGTGAAAGTTCCCCACCATACATTTCCCCCCTGTTTTTCATTTAGGGGAGGGCATGAAAAGGTACTTGTGGTATGTGGGGGGGGTCTCACCTCAGAAGGAGTGGTCTTTTTTTTTTTTTGCGATGTCAGGATTACTTTCGACAGGTCTCTGAAGAGCCCCAGAAATGGGTTTGGTGACCCTCACCCCCCTCCCCTTCATTTGGGGGAGGGTCTTTTTTATATATGCATACACACAACTCCCCGTATTCCTCTAGATCCCATTTTTCCTCCCCTAATTATTTATTGTGGGTGAATAGAGTTTGGCAAGTGTGTATATGAGTGTGCGTGGAAGGGCGTGTGCGTGTGTGTTGAATTTGGTGTACACCGAGCCCCACTCAAAATGGAGTATTTTAAGAGGGAGGTAGGGTTGACTGCTTTTCCTTCTGGATATTTTAGAGCTTGCAAATTAGTTTTTAACTGCTTCCCCTACAAACCTGGCTACTGATTGCTATTGGGCCTTATAGAGTTGAAGGACTGTAGGTTGAACCTGTATGTCAAGGTGGGGTTAGCTTGAATGCAAGGGGTTTGGGGGAAATGAGGGGATTGGGGGAGGGGAGTGTGTTTCACAGTACAGGGTTAATTTTTGAGGGACACGAGCCATTACACCTTATGGGACAACAGGTCTGTGCCATCAATCCTATACGAAACCTTACGAAAACATTGCCCCTGGGCGGAGTGGCCAAACCCACACACACCCAGAACTGGAGGGCCCAGCTTCAAGTTAATCAAAAACACATGCGCGCACACACCTGCTTCCTGTGACAGGGAAAAAAAACTTTTCTCTCCTTCTCCCCCCCTCTATTTGGATCTTGGAAGGCCCCCTTTTTTACGACGTGTATTTCTGTGTATCTTGTTCGCGCCTCAAGGGTATTGTTCTGAGATATGGGATTTGTGTTCTGTATTATTGGATGTTCCTATATATTTTTATTGTTTATTATTAGTGTCTGAGACGTTTTTTTCTCTCAATATGTAAAACTCACATTGTATACTGTGTACACAACAAAATGACAAAAAACACTTTTCTTTGCAAAAATGAAATGCCTGATGCCCTGCTTTATTCATTTTGTTGGTATCGGGGAGGGGGAGGCCATGGTGTGGAAGGAGAGGGCAGAGATAATTCAGTCAGCCGCTTGGTAAGGAGTGATCTGAACAAATGATAGAGGGGGATGGTGTAGAAAATAAAAGTGGTTTATAAAATTAAGCATGGATTGGAACATGTGGGTAGAGAACTTCCCCCATAATACTACAACTTGGGGGTATTGTTGATGAACACCTAGATTTAGGACAGACCAAAGGGAAAGACTTATTTGCTTAAAAAATAAACTAGGAATTCACAGCCAGAAGGCACAGCAATGAATGTGGATGGCTTCAAAAGGGGGATTAAACAGATTAATGGTGGATTGTCCGTCACCGGTCTCCATGGCGAAAGGGGGCTTCCATACGCAGAGGCGGTCAACCTCTGAATACTGAACTAGGAGGTCAATAATAGGCCTTGGCTTCTATGCCGTTTGCTGGCCCTCCAGGGCAAACTGGTTGGTCACTCAGAGTGCTGGACTAGATGGACCACTAGTCTGATCTGGCAGGGTTTTTGTTATGTTCTTACCATGCAGGAAACCCAGGAGTCCTTGCTACTAGGGTCATGGATGTCTTTCCCCTCAGACAGCCCTGAACTTCACCCTCTCAGCCCCAAGGCCTTACTACTCATCGTTTTCCGGCTGGATGAACCCAGGGTCCCTGGCTTGGATTCTCCTAGGCAACACTCCAAGATGCAAAAGTCCAGTTGCATTTTGACCACTCATCTTAGGAACACAAGTTTCAATTCCAGTAGCTTCTATTTATTGCAAAACCACTGTTCTTTGTTATCTTAGTGTTTGCTGACCTTTCCCACTGGATGGGAAGAATATAGTCATTATGAAGAAGAGATGCGACCCCTCCCTAGCCTAAGTTATATTGTCTGTTTTATCTACAACCATGTGGAATTTTTGCTAGGAGTTAAACCAGGGTTCTTTTTGTAGAAAAAGCCCAGCAGGAACTCATTAGCATATTGGGCCACACCCCTGACAGCACAGCTCATTAGCACATTAGGCCGCACCCCCATGTTACCAGAAGTGTGGTTATCCAGCCACGCCCACCTTTTGCTTGTTGTTCTGTTTACCTTGTTTGTTGTCAAAACCCAGGGCCTTTTTTGTAGCAGGAACTCCTTTGCATGTTAGGCCACACCCCCTAATGTAGCCAATCCTAATGAGTCTCTGCTGTTAGGTGTGGCCTATTATGCTAATGAGTTCCTGCTGGGCGTGGCCAACTTGGGAGCCAGCCGGAACTCCGTTCCTGTGCGTTCCTGCCCAAAAATAGCCCTGAGTTAAACTATTTGGGAGGAAGAAGAGTCAGGACTGAAGACTATTGTTTGGATATGTTGGGGATAACCTTCTACAGTGTTGTTTTTTTGTCACCATAAAGTATTTCAACCTTTTATCCAACTTGATTATAAAACCATGTATTTTATGTTTGCCCAAGCCTGGATGAGCTATGCTAGCCCAATCTCAGAAGCTATGTAAAGTCAGCCCTGGTTAGTACTTGGATGGGAGACCTCCAAGAAATACCAGGGTCATGACATGGAGGCAGGCAATGGCAAACCACCTCTGAATGTCTCTTGCCTTGAAAACCCCGTGGGGTCGCCATTAGTCAGCTGTGACTGAACAGTGCATTCCACCACCATTTTCTGTTCCATTTTTTAATGTCACTTGCTCACCATTCTGTTTCTGGAAACTTCACCAGTGGCTATTTTGCATCTGTAACATCTTATGCCTATTGTGTTGAAATATGAAATATTGACCATGTTTTCCCCAAGGCATCCTTCATTCTGAGCAAAAAGTGGCCACTATCATGTGGAACTGGGAGATCGTCTTTCTCTTTGGAAGGAAGTAACTGGGAATCTGGAAGCATCTTTACAACTGGTTAGGTTCAGGTCTGCCGCCGATTTAAGTGGCAGTGGCCAAGCTTTAAGGCCAAACTGCCCCCGGGAAGGGTCTCTTAGGTCTGAATTTAAACGTGACGTTCTGTGGCAGAAGCTCTCATCCACAGGGCTCTGCGCTTCCCACCTTGTTTTGTATAAACTGTTACCCACTGTAAAGAATTTGCCGGTGCTACATATGTTTTGCACAAGTAGCCCAATTTAAAGGAGATGTGCTGTGAGTGCAGTGTACATTTCCCTTGGCAGTGGCACATTTAAATTAAGACACAGCGCTGTAGCAGTAAATTACATTCTTATTTTTCCAAGTAGGGTTTGAACAAACAAAAAAATCCATCCCAGATTTCCCTAAAATTCTACTCTTTCAAGAGCTTCTCTGCCAACCATCTTTCCATTGCACAGTGAACGTACATTGGTTGTTCATTCGTTAAAATGGTCCTCACGCTTGCTTTCAAGTGTGCACTTGGTTAGATGAATGGAACATTTTGCTGAATGCTCAGAAGTATATTTTGCTCCTGAGGAATGATAAATATCCCAGCATTTTACCAAAATTTGTTGGGGGGGGGCACACACAGAGCACCAAAAATGAAGCTATCAGATAAGTAGCAGTAAGAAAAGTCCCACCCCCAAGCTTTTCTTGAAAACAGTGTAGAACAGAACTCCTCTTGGGTATTTGAGGGGTTATGCAAGCTAATCTGGTACATGGGTCCGACTCCCCAATGTGGTTCCCTCTAAGCTGAGTTAGTGTGAGCTAGCAGAGTTTTTTAGCCTCTGGCTCACACATTTCTGGCTTAGCTCAGGAAGGATGGCTCCAGAACAAACTAATTTATGCAGTAGCCAAATGGCTCGCTCACAACTTTAATGCCAGTAGCTCACAAAGTAGTTTTGCTCACAAGAACCTGCAGCTAAGAGGGAACATTGCCATGGCACCCGTCAACACCTTTTCTGGTGCTCGCCAGGTGTTCGTAGAAAGTGGACAGGGCGAGGTAGGGTTTTTGCTCAGCAAGCTTTCTGATTGGACACTGAAGATAATGTGCAGATTTTTTTTAAAAAAAACAGTTGCTTTGGCAGCAGCTGTCACCACAGCACAAGCATCTACACTGCATGACCAAAGGTAAGCTGGGGCAACCATTTTGTAGCTGGCTCCACTGTCTGTAGTAGCCATTTTAAGGCAGCCATTTTGTGGCTGAGCCCACCATGCTATATCAGAATCCCAAAGGTGCCCATGTAGTCGCTGATGATCTACAAGTAGCTTACAACCAAACCGAACAGAAGTTTATTATAACAGTCATAGACCAGATAAAAGCTGCCTGTTGGGAGGTCCCTGCCCTAGATAAAGTTCTCCTTTGGGGGAAATTGCAAAGGTAAACAGTAGCACCTGTCTAGCTCTCTCTCAGTACAAAGGGGAATATTGTGCCAGTGCCATTTTTTAAAAAAGTATAAAAGAAAGAAATGGGACATGTTTTGAAGCAAGGCCCCAAGTCTGCGGCCTAATTTGTGTTCTTAACCAGCATGATCAATGCGGTGCCCAATAAGGCGTAGGGGTCCCATTTGAGATTTCAGGTACAATGCTTCCTCTAAGCTGTGGAGTCCTATGAGCAAAAATTCTACTTCGTGAGCTACCAGCATTAAAGTTGTGAGCAGGCAGGTGATTTGGCTACTGCATCGATTAGTTTGCTCTGGACTGGAGTCATCCTTCCTAAGATCGAACACGAGATGGATTGGTTCGATCAAGGGAGCCACAGCCCTCAGCTTGCAAGACCTGAGCAAGACTGCTTAACAATAGGATGTTTTGGAGGTCATGAATTCATGGGGTCACCATGCTGGCACATAACACACACACACACATCCTCTCGCAGATAGGAAGACACCTGGAGCTGATAACCTAGCTACGCTCATAATGCTATGAAATCCAGTGATACCCACCCCTGGATACCCACCCCATTTTGTGCAACAACCCCAATGACCACATAGCAAACAACTTCTCTGGGAATATTTTTTTTATTCTGTTAAAATAGTTTTTGGCTAAGTGACAACTCCACACACCTATGACTACCTTTGCATTTCATGGCCTTTAGGCCACAGTTTATAAAAGTTCTCCGTACCTGTGTGTGTGCACGTGTGTGTGTATATATATATATATATTTATATTCATATAACATATCTGCCATTTGCAAAGAATACTTTATGCCACTGATTAAGTGGGCTGTAGTCCATGAAAGCTAAACCAGTTAAGTTTTTAAAGTGCTGCAAGAACTTTTGCGCTTTTTTTGGACAAGTGGTAACTTTTTGGCATTTTCAAGCTGGAATGCTCGGCAAGGTTATACAGTGTGGCTGGGGTGCGGTGGGGAATAAACAGAAGAGAATTTTTATACATGCACACCTCGTGTTGCAACTGCTGAAAAAGTGCGTCTTGCATCTGACCAGGACTGAATGCATCCTCTTGCTTCACGAGGTAAGAGGCGATTACGGAATCTGCATGTTCTCAGGTGGGTAAGGCAGGCCAAAGGAGACTTCCTCCACGGTGGTGAAACTGGCAAGCGTTACAGAGGTTTTGGGAAACGACGGTCCTGATAAGGTTCACTTGATCAACATGCCTGTAAGACCCCCCGTTGGAAATGAAACATAACTGTACCTGTGAGGACCATTGCCAGAAGTCACAGGGTAAGTGATAAAATTCAGCTGCCATGGAAGGATGTCTAAGAAAACCGGCAGATTACGAATGGGCTGTGACAGTAAAGTATGTTGCAGAACGGAAGCTGTAAAGGATGAATTAAAAAGGCTGCAAGTGTCTTTAATGACACAAAGGCAAATCTTACTGTGCTTGGGAAGGGCAGAGCAGTGTATTTTCAATCTACCTGGCAATGCAATTTCGTTTCTAATAATTAAAAACGGTGTTTAAAAAAGTTCACTGCATCTGGTCAAGGCTGCTTCTCAGCCACTGGGAGGGATGGCGGTTTTTAGCTCAATTTGTCCCTGATATAGGGGTGGGGGCAGAAGGTGATCCTTTGATTTCAGCTATTCCTTTTCTGGTTAGGTCCTCTGCCCAAAAGAAAGGAGAGGCTTGTTTTTCAGTCCACCTATCTGCTGTGATGCACTCACACTCGATTGGTCTGCAGAGGGGGGGGGGGATGGAGATGCTAGCTCCATCTTCTCCACAAAAAGGGGTGTAACTCCAGCTCCTCCCCTTTTCCAGAAAAAGGGTACGACACCAGCTGTAGAAGGGGGAAGGAGTCGTAACCGTGCACCAGCTACCGTTCCCCCTTTCTCCATGGTGGAGAACAGCTGAGCATACATATTGTTGTCAAATGTGTTTGAGTACAATTCTTTCCGTCTTCTACATATTTTCAAGGCCTGTTCTGTGCAGAAGATCACTGGGTTTAGCGGTTTGAACGCAGGCTAACCAACTGCCCAGTGCCCTATACTTGTCCCTCTCTGCCAAATTTACACCCAGCTGCTCACATATCTGAAAATGATCCTGCCTTCTATCCCTCAGCAGGGAGGGGACGCTTCTTCCAGAGGAACATGGCAGCATTTAGCAGTTGAAGGTGACGAGGTAGGATTTGCTGGTTTGCGATCCCCTTTCCCGCATCTTCTTTTAAGCCTGTGGAATCTCTTTCCTTGGTAGGTTAAAGGGTCTGGGGGTGGGGGTGGTTTACAACTTGTCTGCCTCTTGCTCCTTTCCAGTATGCAGAGTTCTCTGCAAAACTGGAGATATGAAGTATTTTAGAAACAACCACGGAACACACACAGACAACCCTTGTTGTAGTGGGGGGTGGGTAGGCTGGTTTTGAGCAAGGGAGAAATGCAGGTTCAAGAGAACCAGGACAGCTGTTCTTCCTCTTCCAGAACGTGTGGCTTGGGGTGAGAGGGTGGGCTACAAAATAGAACAAGGGCAGCCCCTGGTTTCTTTCTTCTTCGGGCTGACAGCTGGGGCTGGGGGACACTCAAGTTCATGAAACTTCCTGGAGGGAAAAAAAAGAATAAAGGGGAAGGGGGAAACAGAGGAAGAGAAAAAAATACAATCGGTTGTTTATTCTGTCATCTGTTCCATTCTTTTAAAATGAGGTAAGTTATCTTATCGAAAGGGAGACAAAACCCCTTGCCCCATAAATGCCTGGACAAAATCACGGATGCTGGGTTGATTCATATCTCTTTGCCACGGACTGACACTGTTTGAAGGGTCAAGCTTACTAAAGATAAATATTATCCAAAAATATATGTTTATTTATGGTGTACACAACAGCAAATATTAAAAGATTAAAAACAAGCAGTCTGAAGGTCAGACTTCATAGAACATCCACATGAGCTTGAAATAAGCTTTACTCAATTTACTTACAGAGTTGATGATTTCACATAGAATCATAGAATTGGAAGGGACCTCCAGGGTCATCTAGTCCAACATATATAGTTGATGCATATATCAAATGACCACGAACCTCCATGTTCAGATGCTGCCTACCACCAATTAACTCATTAGGGGAATGACCACAGGGGAAGGCCGTTCAGCCTTCAAGTCATGTGTGAGTTCGTGGAAGCATTTGGACCAGCTGCTGTTCAAAGTTAAACGCCTGGTGACGTGGAAGTGACCTAACTGAGGAAGGCAATTCTTTCCTCTGGGTGAACCACCTACCATGGAAGAAAGAACGACACAGCCTCAGAATGTGACCTAGGAAACTACAGGGGGGGGGGAGAGAAGCAAATAGAAAAGAGCGCTGAAGTCTCAGGTTGCAGATGAGCCCAGTTATCATGACAGCTGGCGAAAGAAAGAAAGCCGTAGCTCAGTGGTACAGCTCTTGATTTGGATACAGAAGGTCCCTGGTTTAATCCCCAGCATCTCCAAAAAACACCCTTCTCTGCCTGAAGAGCTTGTGACAGTCAACAAAAGACAACGCCAAGCAATATGGACCAATGTTCTTACTCTATATATAGCAGCTTCATAATGACCTGCACCCTGATAGCCCTATCTGGTGGCCCACGAAATATGCCAACCCTGGATTTGATAGTCCAAGGCAGGCAGGAAAATCAGAAGGTGTACCAAGCGTCTGATTGTGGCTGGTAAGCCACAATTGGCTGGGGGAGGAGCGTGTCACAGGAAGTGCATGTCTGAAACAGAAGGAGTTGTTTATTCCTCAGTTTGTACTGAGGAAGAAACACCTAGTCAGAAACTTCTTTCTGTATTGAAAGGGGCTGCCAAGTGAAGTAGTTTCCTCCAAACTCCATGTGTGTGACAGAGAGAGAGAGAGAGAAAGAGTGAGAGAGAGACCAAGCCAGCAGCAATTCCTATTTTCTCACCTGATGGCTCGAACCAGCTCATAAAAAGACTCGTCCACGTTGAGGCGGATTTTGGCTGAAGCTTCCATGTAGGGGATTCGATTCTCCCGGGCAAAGCTGATGGCCTCCTCTTTGGGCACCTGCCAGGATATTTATCTATTATCAGGAGCATTTAAATTTGATGTATTTTTGACACACTCAGGCCCCAAATTGGAACTTTCACAGTTTGCAAAAAAATTTTCACATCAGTCACTGCAAAGAAACTACGCAAGTTAATTCTATCCTAATCTAATTCCCATTAACAGCATGTTATGTCATCACAATCACGCCCCACAGTTCCCTTACCTGCCGATAGGGATCCAAGTCAGCCTTATTCCCCACGAGGATCATGGGAAACTCATCCCGGTCTTTCACCCGAAGTATCTGCGTGTGGAACTTGCTGATTTCATTAAAACTAGGATTGAGACAGAAAGGAGACGGATGAAGGAGACCCTTTTCACAGCCAGATGCACCCTGGGACAACACTATTATGGACTTGGTTCACGACCGAACAACAACAACAGAGAATACTGGGTTTGTCTCAGGGTCGTACTTTGTCCAATTGTAAATGCACTTGCCTAAAGGGGAGAAAAATCACTCTGAGCCTCAGGTTTCCCTATCTGTAAAACTGGAACCAGAATGAACTACTTCGCTGTTGCAAAAATGAACTGTATGTGAGCTGTATCATTTATCTATAAAATCAAACAGAACTATTTGCTTGCAAAACTCAATCAATTCTTTTAAGCACAATTAAAGCCCAATAACCTGCCTAATCTGTCAAGAGTCCGCTTGAGCACCTTGACAAAATCAACATTAAAAATGTCCCATTCAAATCACAATAAACGTAGTTGTTCTCAAACATGGCGTGATGTTGTGCCAGACGCTAAGCTATAATCAGAACGTGCTATCCTAGCTAGGTGTCAAATAACGTAACAGAACTAGCTGTGACTCAAACAATTACTGAGAAATTGTCTCAGGACATTTTCAAGTTTTCTCAAAATGTCTGATTTTTGAACAGCGTAAGGAAAACAACAAGGTGTGAAACCAGAAGCTATTGAAAATTATTTCTAGGCTTTCACATCTAGGGCTGCTAGCCCCCAGGTGGGAGCGGAGAATCCCCCGATTTCAGAGGCTACTGCCTGCTGCTGGCCAGTGGAGGGAAAACCTGCCCCCAACAGCCACAACCCAGCGCGACGTCCCCAATGTGATGACACCACAAGGAAGTAACATCATCACGCTGGGGTCATCATGTGGCGATGCTCTGGTATTTTGCGCAAAACTCTATGATTACCATAAAGTTTTGCCCAAAATACCAGAGTGTTGCTGTGCAACGTCCCCAGTGTGATGACATCACTTCCGCGTGACATCATCACGTCAGGGATGTCACGCACAACAACGTTGCCCTACCCCCCCCCCCACTCCCTAGAAAGCT
>NW_015164218.1:238377-243082 GCF_001447785.1 Gekko japonicus
ACAAAGTGTCCCTCACCCCCCCCCCCCACTCCCTAGAAAGCTCCTTCCCACCCCACGCCAGTGAGAGGAAAAGGACCTGGCAACCCTGTTCACATTATTTGCTTTAAGGTTCCTTTTCTGGCCCGTTTCGATGCCTCTTACCTGCCACGATCATTGATGGCATAGATGAGAAGAAAGCCTTCCCCTGTGCGCATATATTGTTCTCGCATGGCCCCAAATTCTTCCTGTCCTGCAGTATCCAAAACTGGCAAGAGAAGCAGAAAAGTGGAGAGGAAGAAAAGTACTGAAGAACTCAACACAGTGGCTATAGAGGAAGTGATACAGTGCAGTGGCTAAGAGTGCAAACTGGCAAGTCCCTGGTTGAAATCTCACCTCAGCCGCAAACTCACCTGAACTTGCCTTAGACCCGTGGTTCTCAAACTGTGGGTCAGCCCCCCCAAAGTGGGCCTGACTCATTTCCAGGGTTCTCGAGAGGCCAGGAAGGAGGAGGAAGAACAGGGCAGGCCAGGAGAGGAAGTTGTGGGAGGCTTGATCGCAGACTTGAGCTTCAGAATGTAAGACATGCCCTGCTGGATCAGACTGGTAGTTCGCCTAGTCCAGGGGTCCCCAACCTTTTTCAGGCTGCAGGTACCTTTGGGATTCTGACAGAGTGTGGTAGGCGCAGCCACAAAATGGCTGCTACAAAATGGCTGCCACAGGAGGCGGAGCCAGCCACAAAATGGCTGTTTCAGCTTACTTTCAGACACACAGTGAAGATCTGCGTGCTGTGGTGGCACCGTTTTAAAAACATTTTTTTAAAAATATGCACAGCCAATCAAATCTCCAAGGGCAACTCAGAAGCCCTGCTGGGCAAAAGATCTACCTGGCACCATCCACTTTCTAAAATCACTTGGCAGGCACCAGGGAAGGTGTCAGCCAGGTGCCATGGTGCCAGTGGGCACCATGTTGACGACCCCTGGTCTAGTCCAGTATCCTGCCTCATCCTGCAGAGAATCAGCTGCCCTAGGGGTTTGCCTCCTATACAATGTATAAAATGGCTGTGAAATACAGCCTGCTGCTCAGTGGTGCTATATATTTAGAAGTAGAAAAAAATAAAAATAAAATATAAACTGGTCCAGTATTAAAAAGAGAGGCAGGAAGCTTTTTCTTCCTCTTCCACAATACTAGAACTTGGAGGCACTCTATGAAGTTGACGGGCAATAGATTTAGGAAGGGTAAAAGGAATTACTTCTTTATTCAACAAGTAATTAAATTGTGAAGTTCGCTGCAGTGGCCACGTACTTAGATGGTTTTTAGAGGGTGTTAGACAAATCGATGGAGGAAAAGTCCATCAATGGCCACTAGCCACAATGACGAAAGGGAACCTCTATAGTCAGAGGCAGCAAATCTCTGACATCAAAGGCTAGAAGGCAACATGGAGGAAGAGCCTGGCTTCTCTGCCTTGTTTGTTTGTCCTTCTAGGGCAACGGTTTGGCCACTACATGAAGCAGGATGCCAGGCTCGAGGGACCACTGGTCTGATCCTGCAGGGCCCTTCTTATGTTCTTGTGCGAGTGGGTCCCAAAAAGCACAGTAAGTTTAGAAATGGGTCTCACTTGAAAAATTGGAGAACCACTACCTTAGGCAAACCTCACTCAAAATCTGCCCCTCACCTGCAGTAATAGTGAACCACCTTACAGGTTTGCCGTAAGGAACGCCACGCTAATTTGTGAACAGTTATTTATATTATTTCCACAATTTATTTATATTATTTCTACCGTTCTCAAAACAGGCTCCAAGCTTTGAACATTCAAAAAGTAGTCTATGGCCCCGGTCACACGGCAAAGTTGCCGCGGGAGAGGCATGATAATCCGCGGGAGAGATGGTGGGCGGATTATCCGGGCGCGATCACACCCCAACATCTGGGAAGTGGAGCGCACCCGTGGCTTACCGCCGACAATGCGAGTTAAAAAAACTAGTACCTCCAAGGTACTAGTAAACGCTTGCCACGGGCCGCCTCCAGACCCCCGTGGTGTGATCGCACCGGCGTGCGGCATTCCCCTCCGGTCCCTCGTTTACCTGCCAGCGCCGAGGGAAGGACCGGTTGTGTGCCGCCGGCAAGTCTGATTGCATAATCGCGGATCAAACTGCGCCGGGGCAATTAGCCACGCCCCCCCCCCCCCCGCAATATCCGGCCCGTGTGACCGGGGCCTATAAATACTATTATATCCACCTCTAACTTTACTAACACAGGTAATAGAGCTTCACTGTACCAAAATGGTTCAGAAAGATACCTGGATAAAGGGTTAGGGAGTGTGGTCTATACTACTGTGTATATTTCGTATTGTCTGATGTAAGTAGGATCCTAGTATGAAATCTTGGCAACATTTTATATGTCACGTTAATGTTTATGCTTTTGTTTCAGTTCTGTTTTCAGATTACTGGTAGGTTCCCAATTTCTTTGATCCAAATCCTATTGCACTATCTGTTGGATGTCCCATCCCGCTGATTGTACTGACCTACACTGTGTAGTCTACCTTCAGTTTCAGTAAGAAAGGCAGACTACAAACACCATTAATAACAAATCAGCGTTCTGGCAGTCACCATCAAATCCTTATCCGCTTACAGTTACTTCCCTTTACCATGTACACCCAAATTCCCACTAGCTGCCTTTCTTTAGGACTCTCCAGAACCGACAAGTCCTCCCCGAAATTCCACCTTCAGTTTTACATTCCGTCCTTTCAGATCATCCAGTTCCTATAGATGCTTCCCCTGAGATCTCCTGTCTTGGTCCAGCCACACAAGCAATCGCCTTCCCCTTGCTTTCACTCTCCGGTTCTCAGTACAAAAAAATACCCCCTTTGTTCTACAAATGGCACAGCCTTCACCTCCAAAAGGAGGGCCATGCAGGAGGGAAGAGAGAGCATAGAGTCAGAACTGTGACATTTGCAATGCCACCCTGTGCAGAGTTATGCCCAGGGCTATTTTTGGGCAGGAACGCACAGGAACGGAGTTCCTGCAGGCTCCCAAGTTGGCCACAGCCAGCAGGAACTCATTAGCATAATAGGCCACACCCAACAGCAGAAACTCATTAGGATTGGCTACATTAGGGGTGTATGGCATAACATGCAAAGGAGTTCCTGCTACAAAAAAGCCCTGGGTTTTGACAACAAACAAGGTAAACAGAATAAGAAGCAAAAGGTGGGTGTGGCTGGATAACCACACTTCTGGTAACGTGGGGGTGCGTCCTAATGTGCTAATGAGCTGTGCTGTCAGGGGTGTGGCCTAATATGCTAATATGTTTCTGGTGCTGGGTGTGGCCTATTATGCTAATGAGTTCCTGCTGGGCTTTTTCTACAAAAAGAGCCCTGGATGCCCTTGTAACTGCATTGACTTCGATGGATTTAGAAGGGTGTAACTTGGTCTAGTATGGCACTTTTAGTTGATCAATCAACCCATTTTGATCCGTTACAAAGGATCCACCAATTAATTAGAAAACAACATTTTTTAAAAAGTGTAGCATAGGAACATATAAAAATTGCTCTGGTAAGCGCCCTCTCTTAGTAGAGGCCTTCCCTCCTGCGTGAGCCGCGTACAGAGAAGGCCTCTTCCAAAATCTAAGGACTGATACCCTTTTCCTTAGAATTTTTTTCCCCTTACAGACAAATGCATTCAGATTTAATCAACTGATGTGACAGACTAGACTAGAAACCATTCCATTAACCAATGGATCCCTCACTTGGCCGATAACCTTTGTAACGGCACCGCCTCCCATTACATTTGGGATCATGGCACAATATACGTCCCCGGAGGGCCCGATCGTCAGGCACCACGATCCTGTTTGCCAAGCTCCTACCCGCCCCACCCCGTGCGAGCCACTTCCGGAACACCTGAACACTTTTTTTGTAAAAAGAGGCACACCTTCCTCCCCCAATCCCAATACTCACTGTCTAGCCGGGTTTGAGTGCCATCGATGTTGCAGATTTTTGTGTATGAATCCTCAATTGTGGGGTCATAGTCAGAGACAAAGTATGACTGGAAAGAGGAGAGCGGGAGAGAGGACGCTGAGGAAAGAAACAAACCCCTCTGTCCTAGAACCCAGACCCCCGGCTGCTTTTTCACCTCCTAAGAAGAACGTGTCTGGCTGAATCAGACCAAAGGTCTAGCTAGCTTAGTATCCTGTTTCCGAGAGTGGACAGCAGAGGGATGCCCTCACTATGGTCAGGACATCGCCTGTTGATCGCCCACAATCACACCAGGCTCCCTCCCTCCGCTCCACTGGGTTTGGCAGAATCCTCTCCGAACAGCAAGACCCAGTTTAATGATTCGACTGCACCGCAACCCCACCCTTTTCCTTCCAGCCCTGTCTCTTTGGGGGAAACCACGGGGTGGAACCACCGAGTCTCCCCCAAGGTTGTTCAAGAAAGGCAGCGATCTTTTGCACGCTGCCTTGGGAATGTCCTAAGTAAACACGGCGGAAGTGAAGTCCCAGTTTTGAAAAGTTCTATCGCAGCCCAGGATCGTGCCTGTAAGTTTTGTGTTGTTACGCACACGCACACGCCGCCGCCCTATCACGGGAGCCCCAATCCCGGTCAGGAACCGCCGCCCACAGCCCCAGCCTTGGGGAATCGGCCCCGCTCGCCCGCCCTCCCCTCCCCTCCCCTCCCGCCGGGCTCCACCTGGATGAACTGGATGGTCAGGGCGCTCTTGCCCACGCCGCCTCCCCC
>NW_015164218.1:243190-246970 GCF_001447785.1 Gekko japonicus
CACCTTCCCCCGCCCCGCCCCCCAAAACCTGGCCGAGATCCGGCGTGGGCCCTCCGACGGCGAACGGGCGCAAAGAGCCGGGAGAAAGCGCAGCGCGGCGCTTCCCGGCCCCTCTCCGCTTCCCTATTTGGCCAGAGGGAGCCGCTGCGGGGCGGGTCCCACGTCCGGAATAGGCTCCTCGCGCTCTCTTCGGGCCCCACACTCCTCCCCCCGCCCCGGGGTGGGCCGCCCAGTCGACAGGGGCGGAGGGAGGGGAGGCGGCGCATGGCGGGGCTCGGCCGGGGCGCTGCGCTCCTGCTGCCTTCCGAGGGGGCGCACGGCGGGCGTGCTCGGGCAAGCGGCTGGGGAAGCGGCCACAGGCCCGGCGCGGACCGTTCAAACGAGATCGCGTCGGGAAGACACAAATCTAGCCCGGAGATCAAGAAAACACCAGGAAGGGCGAGTCTGGAGGAAAAACCGGGATGCCGCTAGGAGTAACTATCGTGGATGCCCCGGAAGAGCCTCCCGCATGGAGGGGAGGGAATGTCTGCTTTTACGTTTGGGTTCCGATTTCGTGTGGCGAGGGGGCTGAGATCCCGGTCTTTCTTGGGGTGAGCGGGAGGGGCAGGATTGAAGCTGGGAAGCGCCCTGAGTTTGCGTGTCGAAAGGTCGACGGTGGGTGCCATAAAAGCATTTCAGATCGTAGCCGACTATTTAAAAAAACGGAACAAAACACCACGGGTGCGTTCCCAGAGAGGGCAGAACCTGCTTAGTCTGCGGGAGCAGAGAGAAAAAACATGCAAAACTTAATAAGATTTTTGAGCCAGCGTAGGCTTCCCTAGGCTAGACACCGCTCGGTTGGCCTAACGCTGCTCTGTGCATTCCTCCGACACAAAACGTCTACCCAAACGAGGATCCGCTCGTCGCCGCAGCTGAAGAAGTGAACTCTGGCGGACCGAGAAAGCTGATGCGGGGATTTTATGTATTTATTATTTATTTAATTCGTCTGTGCGCTCCCTCCCCCCTTTCTCCCCAACGGGGACCCAAAGCGGCTTTCCCATTATTCTCCTCCATTTCATCCTCACAAGAATCCTGTGAGGTAGGTTCGGCCAAGGTCACCCAGCAAAGCTCCATGGCATGAGTGAGGACTGGAACCTGGGTCCCTGGAGTAAATGTGCGCGTGTGAGCGCTCTGTCGGGGTCAGGACTCCGGGCGCTTCTTTGGAAAGGCGTGGAGAGAGGCCGAGGGGTCCTTCCCTCCACGGGTATAGGAGGAGCACTAGGACCCATCGCCTCCCGGGGCGCGGGCGGAGGGGCGCATGAGCTCACCAGCAGCACATTCCTTTCATGTGTGATGTGGAGGAAATCGAGGCGGCCGCTGCTTCTCCGCCCTCCGCCCCTCCCTCCGCTCCGCAAGCTGCTGGCTCCCTCTTGCAATGCGAAAGGGAGAGTTAGGGGAACCCCTGGAACGCGCCGGTCCCTTGGCTGGGCCTGGGCGCTCTTCTTTGCGCCTCGTTGGACATTTCTGCTCGTTGTGGCTCGCCGCCCAAAACAACCGTGCAAAAGGGCGGGGGGCTGGCCTGCCCGGGAATATTTCATTAGCAACCGATGGGGCAACAGGGGGGGAAATATGCCAAAATAAGGCATCGGGGGCTGACATTGCAAAATGAAAAGTGGGAGGCCCAGAGCTTAAAATGCTCAGACTGGAATTCGGCAGGCAGGATTGCTGCCCCCATTCACCGGGCAGTAAGCTCTAGTAGGTTTGCCGATTCCAGTTTAGGAAATTCCCGGAGATTTGGGGCTGTGTCTAAGGCAGGTGGAGTTTGGGCGGGGGGAGGGGGAGCTAGTGGGGATGTGATTCTCTGCGGTGAACCATAGATCCGCCCTCGAAAGTGGCCATTTCCTCTGGGTGAATTCTGGAGATCCACTTTCCTTCCGGAGAACTCCAGGTCATTTCCAAGCATGACTTAACATATATATTTTATACCCTGCCTTTCTCCCCTTTGGCGACTCAAACTGGCTCACAACATTGTTCTCTCCCCCTTCCTTTTCTTTTCACAATTTGTGAAGGTAGGTTAAGCTGACTGTGAGTGACTGAGCCCAGGGCCTAAGCAGGTCTACTCAGAATCCTACTCTGGTCTCTTCAGTGGGCTCACTCCCAGGAAAGTATTCTTATCTGTCAATTCATTTATGTATTCTCCATGGTAGTTGAAAGCATTGCCTTGGGGCGCTGTTCTTTCCTTTATTTTTGTTTACTGCCAGTGTGGTGTAGAAAGATCGGGTATAACTTAAGTAAATAGAGGATACAAAACAATGTGTGAGCTTTAAAGGTTCGCTAATGAAGAATTCTGTAGTGTTTGGAGTCATTTGGGTTGCTCCTCATAAAAAAGTATTACATGGCTTTTGTTTTTGGATCTTGGATGAGTGAGGATTGTCACCTAGTTCAGCGGTTCCCAACTTTTTTGGTATGGTGACCCCCAAGTCCAAATTTATTTGGTGTGGTGACCCACCCAGGGCTGTCCCGAAGGCTTTTGGTGCCCTAGGCAAACTATGACCTTGGCCACCATCTAGTTCAGCATTCCCTTTTCTACAGTGACTAGCCAGATGTTTTTGAGCCGCATCTTCGGCGGGAAGCCTCAGGTTAGCCACGGGAGCTCTACGGTTCCCAGATGTTGCAGTGTGATAGCGCCTGGAAAATCCGCCTATCTTCCGTCTCTGTAGCGTGGCTAATGCTCCATGTGACCGCAGCCACAGTATTCTCCATGGTAGTTGAAAGCATTGCCTTTAGGCATTGTTCCTTCCTTTATTTTTGTTTACTGCCAGTGTGGTGTAGAAAGATCGGGTATAACTTAAGTAAATAGATGATACAAAACAATGTGTGAGCTTTGAAGGTTCGCTGATGAAGAATCCTGGAGTGTTTGGAGTCATTTGGGTTGCTCCTCATAAAAAAGTATTACATGGCTTTTGTTTTTGGATCTTGGATGAGTGAGGATTGTCACCTAGTTCAGCGGTTCCCAACTTTTTTGGTATGGTGACCCCCAAGTCCAAATTTATTTGGTGTGGTGACCCACCCAGGGCTGTCCCGAAGGCTTTTGGTACCCTAGGCAAACTATGACCTTGGCCACCATCTAGTTCAGCATTCCCTTTTCTACAGTGACTAGCCAGATGTTTTTGAGAAACCAACAAGTCCTGCACAAAGGAGTCAGCTGCCCCCACTTATGAACCCCAAGCAAGTGGCATTCTGAGCCTTTGCATATGGAAGTTACATTCCAGCCTTTGACCACCCTCTCCTTCTCCATTACTGTTGATTCAGGTGGCTAGCTGTGTTGGTCTGAAGCAGGAAACTCAAATCTAGTAACCATCCGGACACGTTTTGCTCGATCAGTGTGCCTATGCAGTGAATAAAAAATACCAGCTAATGTATGATACGGAAGATACAAAAGAAAATGAAAGGGGGGGGGCTGGCCCACAGCCCAATTTTTGGGGTCCCAATCCAAAGATTGGAAAACACTGACCTAGTCTACAGGCAGGGCCGGCTCACCCGCTAGACGAACTAGGCATTCGCCTAGAGCGCTGAGCCGTGGATGGGGCAGGCGGCAGGCCCTGAATGGGGCGGCGAAGTTCATCTCCCCCCCAAAAAAGCCTGCGCGCTGCCAAAGCGTGCCGCCGTTCTCCTCCCCTGCTCTGCCGCTGAAGCAACCGTGTCCCCAGCCAGCCCCACGTCCCCTGTCCCCGAGAGGGAGGAGAGAAAGGTGTTACAGCGGGAGGAAGGCGCGGGGGGGGGGGGGCCAGGGCTGGCGCA
>NW_015164218.1:247369-293129 GCF_001447785.1 Gekko japonicus
ATTCCCCCCCCCTGTGAAGAGAGGTATTCTAACATCTTCTATGCAACTTGCACCTCTGTGTTTGTGTATTAATTAATTAAATTAGTGTAATTAATTTAACTTTGAAATGTGGTGTTGGAGGAGAATCTCACAGATACTGTGGACTACCAAAAAGACAAATAACTGGGTTCTAGATCAAATCAAGCTAAACTGACTAAACTGAGGCTATCGTCCATAGGTCACATTATGAGAGGAGTAACTGGAAAAGACTAATGCTAGGAAAAGTTGAAGGCAGCAGGAAAAGATGAAGACCCAACTGGAGGTAGATTCACTCAATCGAGGAAGCCACAAGGGCCCTCAGTTTGCAAGACCTGAGCAAGGCTGTTAACGACAGGATGTTTTGGAGGACATTAATTCATAGGCAGGGCCGTAACAAGCATAGGGGCAGCGCAGGCAGTGCCCCCTATCAATTTTGCTGTGTCCCCACCCAATCTCCCCCTTTAATTATGATTTTTGGCAGGGTAGCTGCCACACCATCCATCCACCTCGTCTCCTCATCCTCACTCAAAGGTCCTGCTCTGTGCAGCATATCGATTATTCACCTTGCATTTTCAGCACACCATTTAGGCCCTGACAGAGGCAGCTCAGAGAGTACTGAAGCAAACCCAAAAGTCCCACAGCAGACCAGAAAGACGTTTTTGAGGATCTATCCAAAAGAAAGGAAACAAGTTTTTGAAGGACACATTTCTGGGGATATAAGAAAGAGGGGGGGGGGACTCTCCCTTCCGCAGGGGTGCTTTGCTTTGTTGGAGGCCTTGGTCTGCAGAGGAATATCCACATGACATCGTCCTCCAATCATTTGCTTCCCCTGCTTTGGTCCAACCCGCTGGGTACGATATTTTCAGAAAGACTGCAGTCAAAGTGGGTTTTCGGACTCAGTTGGGAAGGCCACACTGGCACCATTTCCCCTTCCTCTATACCACCGAGGTCATGGTGAATCTTCCAAAAGCATCCCCATGACTGGCCCATTGCACTTCCGCAGGGCAAAAAAAACCCTTAGAAGAGCACTCAAGAGTAGTACCTTCAGGGGTCATTTCCTGCAGGAGCGCACGGGAGCGGAGCTCCGGCAGTAAAGAGCCCAGGGGGCGGGCACATGCAACAAGCCCCACCCCCTGCTCCCAGCAGCCCTCAGTCAGAGCATAAAGCAGCCAGGTAAGTTGCAGAGCCCCCCCCCCCGCCACCCCAAACAGTCCAGTGGCACCTTTAAGACCAAGTTTTATTCAGGTACAAGCTCTCCCTCCTCTGCGAGGACAGATCTGCACGTCCCCCCCCCATAAGCTAGCAATCCAAAACAGTCCAGTGGAGGTTGAGCGGTGGTGGGTGTTGCCTTCTGACACACTTCTGGTGATGTCAGAGGGTGTGGCAAATTTATGCTAATGAGTTATGCTAATGAGCTCCTGCACCTCTTTGTCTACGAAATGACCCCCGAGTACCTTCAGCACTTCTCCAATCATCCCCCTTTCTGCTTGTTTCCCAAAGGCTCATAGGGATGCTTTTGAAAGGTTTCACCATGACCTAGGTGTATACAGCAGGACTGGGCTAGCAGAAAGGCAGATTGTTGGAGATGTATTGAAGTTTACCACTCTTGAGTGCCCTTCTGACTGCTCTTGCCCCATGGAGGGGTATTTAGAATGTATTTTATGTTGGTTTTAAAACTGTAAGCTGCCCTGAGCCGCTTTGGCGGGAGGGCGGGGTAGAAATCTAATAAATAAACATTTAAATGCCTTCTAAAGGTAATTAACTGCCATCTGAGCTGTCTTGCCTGCTGGAGGTTCATGGGTAGATCGTGGGAGACACATTTCTCCTGGGGTCCATTTGTTGGTGTCATTGTTGATGTCACTGCATTGGGAGGGGTGTGACCCTCCCCAAATTCCACAGCCCCCCCCGCCACATTTTCTGACTAAGGGGTAGTTCATAGGGTTGCCGCTCACCATAAATTGGGACTTCGTTGGGACTTCACAGCCCTTAACACAAAGTTTGAACCAAAAGAGCTACTATTGTTTCGACTGTTGCTTCCAAATTACAGCAGCATAGGAGCAAATAAGGTCATAGTGAGTGGGAAGGAGGGATTTATAAAGTTATTATAGGTATGAGAATGGGGGAGCGTCTAAATGAGCATGTTTCAATTCTCTCAGAAATGCTGGAGATAAAGGGTGCACCCCACTCAACTAGTTAAGTGTCATTGCCACAGTGGTTTGTAGCATCAGCACACTGGGCTGGAAACGGCACCATGGTTGGGCGCTGGACAGCCATTGCAGAAGCCTACCTCTTCGACAGCGTCTTAAGAGCCACCGCTGACGGCTGTGGCACTGTGCAAATGCGACAGGAATAAGGAGAGGAATCACCAACACTTGAAATCCAGCGTTTGCCCTTGTGCCTGGTTGCAAAATTTCCCTGAATATCTGGGGCACGACTTTTTAAAGGGGTAAAAATGTCTGGCTGCGCAGATGTCCTCCATCAACCTCCGGCGCCGAAAAGTTTTTCAAAGAATGCATTTGCAATTATGTATGCGTTATGACCCACTACTAGGGCGAGATAAACAACCAGAACTCCTCGCATGATGATGACGCCATCACGGAGTGACAGTTTTCCCCGATGACGATAGCACGACGTGATGACCTTTCCCTGGTCTCCATGGAGACGACATTGCTGCTGGGGAGGGGCTGGAAGGCCCCGCTTTACTCCACCCTGGAAGGCTCCGCTTTACTCCACCCTGAAAGGCGCACCCCACCACACACACATACAAAAACTACATTTCCCATAAAGCTCAAGATAAAAAGGCGCTGCAAGGTACTATGGGATAGGGCAAAGGCTTTGGGTTAGTGACGCTTTCTGCCTGGCAATCCTGTCTTGGTCTTGGAAGATCGTCTTTAGGCACAGGCATTACATTGTACTTATTGATTGCACATTGTCGAATGCTACACTTCCCCTCGCGCTTATTTCCGAGGAAAAGAGGCGTCTATACTTGAATCTTCCATATACGGGGCAAAAGTACAAAATTATTAAAATCTCGTGTTTACCTGCAGCAGCAAAAGTAAACAGTGGTCTCATGGCACTTAAAAAAAATAGAACATTTTGTTATGACATAAATGTTCGTGGACTGGAGTCTACGCTAAGCAGGATTAGTGCTTTCAGTCGTTGTTGTTCAGTCGCATAGGCGAGTCTGACTCTTCGTGACCCCATGGACCACATCACGCCAGGCCCTCCTGTCTTCCGTCATGCTCTGGAGTTTGCTCAATTTCATGTTCGTTGCCTCGATAACACCGTCTAACCATCTCATCCTTTGCCGTCCCCGTCTTCTTTGACCTTCAATCTTTCCCAGCATCAGGGTCTTCTCCAGTGAGTGCCCCCTTCTCATTTGGTGGCCAAAGTATTTGAGCTTCAGCTTCAGTATCTGGCCTTCCAGGGAACAGTCAGGGTTGATTTCTTTGAGGATTGACTGATTTGATCTTCTTGCAGTCCAGGGGAGTAACCAGGACACCATGCTAGTTTTCTAGGTTAGGCGGAGAGAGAGTGACTAGCTCAAGGACACCCATTTGGCTTGGGATTTAACCCCATCTCCTTCATCAGTCATGTACAACACTATAATGACTAGGGTTTTCACATCCATTCTCATAACAACCCTGTGAGGTAGGCTAGGCTAAGACTATAGGGTTGTCAGCCTCCAGGTGGTGGCTGCAGATCTCCTGGAATTACAACTGATCTCCAGAGATCAGTTCGCCTGGAGAAAATGGCCGCTTTGGAAGGTGGGCCAAATATGGCATTATATCCCACTGGAGGCTCTCCCAAACCCTGCCCTCCTCAGGCTCCACCCCAAAATCTCCAGGTGTTTCCCCAACCTGGAGCTGGCGGCTAAGAGAGAGCAACTGGCCTAATGACATCCAGTTGACGGAGGATTTGAACCTATCTATCCCCTCCTCAGCAGGCCTTGGGGTAAAATCTTTTTTTGATCCTTAGATGGACCTAATCCCTCATTGGCTGTTTGGAACTAGGGTTACCAATCTTCAAGAAAAGCCTGGAGATCTCCTGGAATTAACATTTGATCTCCAGACTACGGAGATCGAGACGCCCTAAAGACAACAGCAGTTTTGGAGGACGGGCTGTATGGCATATCTCTCCTGAGCTCCTCCTCCTTCCCCACACTCTGCCCATCGCCCAAATCCAGGAAACACCCCCCCTCCCGAAACCAGCCGCGCATCCAAGGGTTGCCAGGTCCCCTTTGGCCCCCGGCAAGAGATGGACGGGTAGAATTGCCAGCTCTAGGTTTGGGGACTCATGGAGATTTGGGGATGGAGCCTGGAGAGGACAGGGACCTCAGTGAGGTACAATGCCATAGAGTCCCCCCTCCAAATCAGCCATTTTATCTAAGGGAACGGGTCTTTGTAGTCTGGAGATGAGCTGTAATTCCGGGGGATCCCCAAGTCCCACCTGGAGGCTGGCATCTCTAGCGCATCCCCACTATGAGCGCACACAGAATTCCGTGCATGCCCACTGTCCCCGCACATGGAGGACCCTAACTAAACAAATGTCATCGGCAACTCGAAATCTTCTTCGAGAATTAGGAAGACCGTAGCCCTTTGGTCTCGCACAGCACTGCGGGAGCGGCCGCCCTCCGTTCCTACATCTCCCATCGCACCGTGCGCACCGTTCCCCTCAACGGGAATTCGAGGCATTTCGGGAGTTGTAGTCCGTTCGGCCGCTCTTTGCGCGAGGGATGGTGCCCTGTGGACTGCATCTCCCAGAACGCTCAGAAGCTCTGTTGCCCCGCCTTTCTCGACCACCCTCCCCGCAGTAGGGCCGAGCTGAGTAAAATGGCTGCCGCAGAGGCCGGGCCCGGGCAGTGTCGGCGGCAGTGGCCGAACCTCCTCCTCCTCCTCTTCTTGTGCTAAAGAGGGGCGGGCGGAAGGCCTAACTTTGCTGTGGAGCCGGGTAATTATGGCAACCTGATGGGGAAAAGCATTGCTGAAGAAGCTAATATTGTGGCCGGGAGTGGGGGTGGTATTTTTGGGGGGGGGGGGGGGGGTTGGTTTGGGGGGGGGGGGGGGGGGGTGTATTAGGTGTGCGCAGTGCAGGGGTGAAGGCCTGAAAACAACAGAGGCGGCGGCATTGGGGTGACATTAGAGAAGGGTGTCATTTCTAAGGCATGGGAGGGGGGGTGATGAGGAGGGAGATCGTTGGGGGGCTGGTTTGGGGCTTAATTTGGAGTCGAGAGGATCCCCCTAATTGTGGCCGGGGGGGAGGGGCTTTGGAGCTGCGAAGGTTAGAAATTACGAAGGAAGAGAGACAATGGTATACGGAGAATACGCTGTGTGTTTCTCTCGGAAGGGAGAGAAAGGTCTTGGAAGGGTCAGTGCGCGCTTTAAGGGTCTTCCGAGTGTCTTCCGAGGAAGCCACTAACTTTGGTGGGAATGGAAGCGTTTTGCGGCCTGCACATCTATGCAAGCTGGTAGTGTTGGGACATTTTAATGTGGCTTGGAGATGCGGTGTGGGGCTTTTGTTGGCCTTGGCAGGATGTTGGGGGGCCCTTTCTATGTGTTCAAGGTAAGAAGCTGATCGTTGAGAAATTGGGGGAGGTCTGAGTTAGTGGCCTGTGGATCTAAGGTTGGGGGAGGAGAGCTCATTTTAACATTCCGAAACCTGGATTGTTGGAGGAAATGTGTGATTAATGGAGTTCGTATACATCAAAGGGACTGTGGGCCTAAGATGCAGGTTATGGAGAACAACAACTCCGGCCAAACATTGTGCAGATCTGAAGAGTGAATAAGGGTGAGAGCAGGAAAAATGAAAGTAGAAAGTGCACGGTGAAGTGATAGATACAGCTGCTAACAGGCTGTTCAAAATATGGAGTTTTGGGGGGTCCTGTTTGGCAGCCTGGTGGTGTGATGCTTGCTAAGGGGAGATGACATTCAGATGTTGCAATTCAGTATGAGAAATTGGTGGGATGGTGGGTTAGAGTTCTGGTGTGTGTGTGTGGGGGGGGCGGGCGGAGATGCAGTCCTGAGTGAAATGACTTGGTTTTAAAGAAGAGGTTGGATAAAGAACTGTTATGAGTTTTTAGGTGTGGGGCGTCATTGGGGAAATGAAGTTGGGCAGATGGTCTGCTGGGTGGTTTCCTACTGTCTGTGCTTTTTGCAGTATATAACAACAGTGCACATCTTCTGGTTCTGCTAATGTGTCGCATCTGACATGCAATGGTACAGAGCAAACAGATTATTTAATAGACGGGGAACTTCGAAAGACTAGGTGAGCAGTTGAGGCTCTTTGGTCCTTACCTCCTTAAAGCTTAGAAAACGTGTTGAATGTCCTAATCCTTCCAGCAAATCCTAAGTGGTATTTTGCCATTCTCTTGATTTGCTTTGTCATTCCAGTGCTAAAAATCCCACCTCTTGGACACCTTCAGCCTGTCATTTGAGTTCACTCCTGTCACTTTCCCTGATGTGCTCGTTGCTTTTAATTCTTGAGTTGTTCCATCAGGCTTTTATAGAAGGGGTGGACTGTGTCTTCAAGTGGAGAAAAAAGTCACATACACTGGGAAAGGCAGAAAAGATGCCGGGTTGTGGGCAAAGGGGGTGGGGACACAGGAGGAAGCCTGTGAGCCTTAAATGGGCTGAGTCTTGGTATGGAAGTCAGGCAGCTAAGGAGGAGAGTTCATGTGTGGGTAGTGTTTGACTATGGAAACCTGATTTAGCAGGTTTTAGATATAAGGGCTAAGGAGGAAGGAATTAGTAGCAGAAGAGGACATGAAACAGTGAAGTCTAGATGAGCCTTATATCAGGCTTTGGCTTTTATTATAGGGAATGGAAGCATTTTATTATTTAACATTTCCCCACCAAGAGAGGGGCTCTTAAAGCTCACCGGTGCTCATCCTGGGAACACCTCTGGCTTTAGGCACTTGCTGTGATACAAGACAGCTTCTGGGGCTAGATCCTGATGTTTTCCCCTTTCCTTCTTTCTGCCCCTGGCTTGCAAGTGTGCCTGGAACATGTCTCTTCTCAAAGGGAACAGGGATGATTGTATGTGGGATAAGACGCCTTAGTCTGCAGTTACTGTCTGATTTAAACACGCAGGCTTCAAACATGGCAAGTGTTTAATATTCGATCATGGCATTTTCTCTTGTTCACATTTGGGCAATAATTAGAAATGCATAATTGGCACGCCGAAGTATCTCTTAAAGAAAGCCAGACGTGAGCTGTTCATTCCCAGCCCTTCCCACCTCTCCCTGAAAATGCTTACCCCTGAATACAGGTGATGACAAATCCCAACTCTGGGTTAGAGTAGGGAAGGGGTGGGTGTTTTCCTGAGAAGGGAGTAGGGTCTGGTGGTTAGAAATGCAGGCCAGGAGCCAGGTCTGTGGGTGGTGCGTGACATATCTGTGCGTGTTCCAGGCTTGGATGCCAGGATCCCTGAATTCTGCGCAAGCGGGATGCAGTGTGCAAGAAACTAGACTGAAGCATTCAAGGGGGTCAGATGCTAGAATATTGCTGATATTGCTGACCCTTCCCTCCCTCGGTCATCATCCAGGATTTGCAGTTCCTGCAGACATGGAAGAGGAGGAGAATGGACACCCCCCGGTAAGGGAGGATCCTGCACGAGGTGGGGAGAAGCCGGCCGCTGAACCGTCTCTCGATGCAGATTGGGACCAGTCGGGTGCCTTCTGTGCTGGCCAGGTTATCATTTTGGTAATGGCTGCCTCTCTTTCTCATGGGTCTGTGATGGGCATCGCTTCTGAACTTTTGTTTTTGGATTGTGGTTGGCAGATGCTATGCATGCTGGGAAACTCTGCCTTGTGTGGTTGAGCTCATGGGGAATGGGAGCAGCCATTGTGGGAGAGTGGGCTTGGCATTGCTGGGAGCATTAATTTGTCTTGTCCACTCTAGAGATGCAAATGAGTGTCTAAAGCTAGGTTGCTTATTTACATATGTAAAATGGGCAGCAGATAGTTTTGGAGAGCTCTCCCTGCCTCTCTCTTAGAAGGGTTAGCCTGGCATGTTTGCCAGTCCTTCCCCTGCCCCTGTCAATGTATAACAAGTTGCTCATGTGTGCAAACTTTTGTCTTGTACTCTGCCTGGGGCACAGGACAGCATATAATGTATTATCTTTATGAGGGTTCTTGCAGGAATCTGGAAGAGGCTGGTATAGCTCTGCATGGCATCCTGCCACTGGGTCAAGATTGGATGATGAATTCCCACCACTACCACCAACGTAGTACAAGCCCTTTCCCCCTTTTCTCTCTACAATTGAACCTGTAGTGGTGGATTAGAATTCTCTGCTCAGAATCTCAACTCTACATCTTTGTTGCAGTAGCCACTCCACTCCCACCCCCACCCCAGATTGCATATATGTACACACACAGAGAGCAAGTCCTCTTTGGCTTTGCGGGGACATGGGGAGGGCTTGGCTTTGTAGGAGAATGGTATGCTTGTAAGGGTGGTGGAGCAAGCCCTGCAGTCCGCAAGAAGGGGCACAGCTAGTTATGAAGGGTGGATGAGCCATCCTTGGTTCTTTTATAGTATAATAAGCCCTGGAGGTGTCAGTGTCTCGTCTTCGTGTTTATTGCAAATCTGAGGCCTCTTGCAAGAATCTGGAGGAGGTCACAAGGCTGACATCAGACAGCGTGGCCTCCTGCCACTTGCTACGGCAACAGCGATTTGTGTCTCCTCTCCTTGTGCAAACTGGAGTTTTGCAGGATTCTTCAGATGCAGCTGGATTTCTCCACTCACAGCCAGTGATGCTTGGTATGACTGTGGCCCTAAGGATTCCCAGGGCTACTTTTTCTGTCCAGAGAAAACAGCAAACAAATCCCAAATGGTACAGCGGATGACCAAAATATCTGTCTTACATATATCTCACTCATGTCTCAGATTTCGAGATCCTTGGGCCGTCTCACAACTTAAAGACTAAACATTAACAGATATTTGTTCCTAATGTATCTGACAGAGTGGGCCATCGTCCCTGAAAGCTTATGCTAGAATAAAAGCTTGTTTGTCTTTATGATGCTGCACAAGGCCTCTGTTTATTTTTGCTACGACAGACAAACAGGGCTCCCACTCTGAAATTATTCACTTTCCCGGGGAATCATGAGATAATAGCTTATTAAAAATGCCAATTTAAGTATACATTAAGCAGTTTTATGACATGTAACATCCCGTTTTATAGTCTATTCTGTAGGTTCTGTAAATTGTAAAGTACATAAAATTGCAAGGAATTAAAAATATACGCACACCCAAAAACCCAGCTGGAGGAGTGGAGAATACAGAAGTAATTGTTGAATGAAATGTAGGACTGCCCACCTAATCCACCTGCATTTTATTGATGGATCAGCCCGTCATTCATCTCTCCCTCCACCCCTTAACACAGTGGGCAATCAAGTGTTTGGCTATCTTGAATGCTAGAATTTGAAGGAGTAAAGAAATGTAACAGATGTTGATAAGGGACTCCCACTGGGTTAAACAAGGGCTTCAAGCCGAATGCCTTATTATAGCAATAACTGAATTGCGTGATTGAGATCTCACTGCTAATTGGGCTCCAGTGGAAATAAGCTCCAGGTAACCTACACAACCATAGATGATGGTGAAGTGTGTGCGTGTAAATCAGAAATGAGGCAACCTTGCAACAATGACATGAAAAGGCCCTGGAAAAAAGCTTTGTCTTTGACCATGGCTTTCCTGCATATCAAAAGGATTTCACAGGCCCTCTTCTGTGCCTGTCTGTAGGTGGATGTTTGTAGGCTTCTCGGAACTTCACAATCATGTTTTACATCAGCACTTAATTCGTTGCTGAAACTCTGATCCGAGTTGTCTCTGTGCACGTCAGTGATCTTTTTTTCTTGGCTACCCTTTTTGTTGTGGCTCCTTGTGTTCCCCAATAAGCCATTCCTAAGAATACGGGGCCCATTCTGAAGCAGCATGCAGAGGAGCATAGGAAGAGGTCCCCTCCCCCGGCTTAGGGTTCTTTCCATCTTAGGTCTCACTGCTTCATTTTGTCGGAAGCTAATTCTTGCATGTTGATGCCTTGTTAACATTTTTCTATTACCGCGCAGGCTTTTTGAAAACCACACCAGCCTTATTTTAACTAAACTTTTTTTGTTTCATGTTATCCCTGATTGGGTATTCATTAAAGCCTAAATTCTTTATATATGTTTTTAATTTTCTCAAACAAAGTGGGATACAAAAGGAAAGAGGGGATAGGGGAAAATATAGCTTCATCAAGTTGATCAAATATTATGAGTTATTACATGTAGCAAGTCAAATAAGATGTATTATCAGATGTATTACGTATTTCAGATATAGAAGCAGACAGTAAAACGTCAATATGAAACAAAAACTTTAATATTAGCGATAATCTATTAATAATAAAAGAGAAAAGAGATTACATCTTTAGCAGTTAAACGTCTATGCTAAAGCCTAAATTCTGTATTTATTATCCGTCCCCCCACTTTCCCAGGTATGTGTTGTTAGTGATAATCTTCTTTAATAATAAAAGAGAAAAGAGATTATATCTTTAGCAGTTAAACGTCTACGCTAAAGCCTAAATTCTTTATTTATTCTCCGTCCCCCCACTTTCCCAGGTATGTGTTAATCGTTCTGTGGGGGAATTGTTTATGTATTCAAGCTGTGTGGATTCCAGATCCATAGGATGGTGTTTTCATCTGCCTTTCCAAGAAATCCACCAGAATTGCCAGCTCACCTGCCCCCCCCATGCATGGATTTAAAAAAAGAATATTATCCTTTAATCTTATACTCCTAAGAGCAATGGTATAGGAGCAGCTGTTCTGGGTTTGGAGGGTTAAGCAAGAACCAAATAGTATTTCTCTCGTGAGTGCTTCTATCTTTAGCCAAATCAGCCAACTGTGGGGGGTGGAATCCCTTTTTTTTGTCCAAATTTGACATGTTCTGCCTGATACAATGCACTTCAGTGGGGTTCAAGTCTGCTCTGCTGCTTCCAGTGGGGCTTACTCTCAGTAGGACTTGCTTTCAGGCAAGCATAGGTTTGTGGTGTCAGGCAGAAATATGTTCCCATGCTTGGAAGTGACATTTCCTTGCAAGTCAGCATGCACTGGAGCTGGGAGCCTGGGAGAGTTGCATCCAGAAAGCATACTGTCAGTCTTTCCTCCAGAGAGAGAAAGAGAGAGAGAGAAAACATTTATAAAACTGGCTGGCTTCGGGGCATGCAGAAGAAAGGAAACAGAAAGGTAAATAAGCTGTACAAAGTCAGCACAGATGATCGAGCTGACTTAGACAATGGGAGAGTTTCAGTGAGGCAGGCTATACAATATATATATAAAGGTAACTGGTGGCAACAAAACCAAGGACTTCAGGTTTAAAAATGTCTCTGGATATGTGCATCAGCAACACAGCAGATTCTTCCTTGGTTGCAAGTAGTGGTGTGCAAACCCCCCCCCCCAGTATTTTTTGGGTTTGGATATATAGCACCAAAAATATCGGTATTTCTCAATATTCCTGAATCCCAATAAAAGTATGGTATTTGGATGCAGGAAATATTTGGTTGTCGATTTCCCCCCGGATCCATTGTACCCTATTGGGGCCATTATAGTCCATAGTACCCGTAGAGTATAATGGAGAATCAATCCAGGGTTATCTGGGGTTTGGGGGGGCACCAGATTTGCTGCATAGTTGCTGGTGCCCTCAAAAAACTTCCCAAGTTTCAAAAAGATTGGACGAGAGGGTCCTGTTATATGGGACTTAGAAGAAGGTGCCCCCATCCTCCATTGTTTCCAATGGAGGAAGGAAAAGGCTTTTAAAGGGCTCACAGTCCCTTTAAATGCCTTCTCCAAGCTGAGAGTTCACTCCAAAGGCATTTAAAGGGACTGAGAGCCCTTTAAATGTCCTTTAACAGTGGCTATCCAGCAGTCCTGAAAAATCCCAAATATTTTCAGGATTTTTGGGGTTGGACATTTTTAGATAGCTTGATAAGTAGCCCACTGGCTAACCAGCTGGAAAAATACCCCCAAAATACCAATAAGGTATTTCAGTTTGGTTTATGCCAAATGTATACCCCTAATTGCGACTTGTGTGTCCCTTGCGAGCGCATGGCGATTTGAGAGTTCAGCTTGAATGAGGAAAGCTTTTAAGCAATGCTTTGTCTTTGCAAATGATTCCTTTTGATGACCTGCTGTAGTCACTTTTGGGATTGCCTTGTGAGATACTCTTTCACTCATGTTGGGCTGAACTTGTTCTCCTCATTCATATGATTTCACAGATCATCATTGTGGAGTGGGGAAAGCTGGCTGCTTGTAGTCAGGCTTCTGGTTGTTAAGTTCTTGATCTTTGCACCTTGCGCTAACTCTATTTCTTGTTTCCTTTTTAATCTTCCCAGAAAGCTTTGCAGCAAGCTGTGGGCAGTGGCTTGGCCGCTGAACTGCAAGATCCAGCCAGCGAAAAAGGTATCTCAAAATTGAGGGGCTAGCCTTAGATATTGAGAGGAGCTGGAGGAACTGGACTGGGGAGGGGGGTGCACCTTCAGCAATGATATCCATGGGCCTTACAACAATTCTGTCTTGGCAATAGGGTTGCCAGTTGCCTGGTGGGGAGAATGTCCCTTTAATAGAGGCTAGGGGTGTGCAGGAAATAAAAATTCAGTTTTTTTCCCCAGATTCGGGTATAATAAAGCAGAATTTTTTCAGTATTCCTGAATATACCTGAATACCAATATCGGTATTCTATTGGTACCTGAAACTTTTCGGTATTCCTGAAAAGTTTTGGCTCCATTATATCCTATGGGGCATTGTAGTCAATGACAAATATCTTCTAACAAGTAATCAGGGGGCTGTGGGGGAGGGGGTTTGAGGTAAAGACACCAAATTTGTCCTGTAGCTGCTGGAGCCTCTCCCCAAAAGACCCCACAAGTTTCAAAAAGATTGGACCAGGGGTCCAATTCTAGGGGCATCCAAAGAGGGTGCCCCCAATCCTCCATTGTTTCCTATGGGGATGGGGAAAAGACAGGCAGCAGTGTCTCCCCGAGAAAGCCGAAAAAAACCTGAAAATGTTCAGGGTTTTTTTTTTGGCATTCAGTATTCGGCAGCTGAATCAGCTCAGGGAATCTGATTCAGTATGCCGAATACCAGAAAAATGCCAAAAAGGGTTATCACGGAGGGTTTTCAATTTGGTTTTACTGAATGCACACCCACAATAGAGGCTTAACACAGAATGCACCCCAACCTGGATGGCCCAGGCTAGCCTGATCTCATCAGATCTTCGAAGCTAAGCAGGGTCAGCCCTAGTTGGTACTTGGATTGGAGACCATTGAGGAAGTCCAGGGTAGCTGCGCAGAAGCAGGCAATGGCAAACGACTTCTGTCCATCTCTTGGACTGAAAACCCTTTGGGAGCCACTATAAGTCAGCTGCAACATGATGGTAAACCCCCCACACACACACACACAATGCATGCACCTGCCTTTGCTTCAGTCCGATAGCTACTCTGAGTGCCTGTTTTCATTTTCAGATGCTGAACGCAAGCGCACAAGCCGAAGGAAATGGTGCCGGAGCTCCAGATCCGAAGGGCTGGGAGGAAGTTGGCTGGGAACAGGGGATCCTGCGTTGGTCTGTGATAGGAACCCCCCAATGGGTGAGGTATGTTTGGATGCGCATGTGTTTCTTGTATTAGTGAGCTCACAGATCTTGGCAAATGGCAATTAGGGGGATGGTGCTGCTTCTCAGTGCTCTGCGATCTTCCAAATGAGTTTTGGTGAATTCACCCCCTAGGTTGGGAATGTTTCTTTGTGTGTGCAGGCATCATAATGGTACACTGGGATAAACAGTCACAGGTCTTGGGTTTGTATTGGTGTAGTGATTAGGAGAACCGGGTTCGATTCCTCCCTCCCTCACATGCAGCTACTGTTCTCTCACGAGTAGTTCTCTAGAGAGCTCTCTCAGCCCCACCTACCTCACAGGGTGTTTGTTGTGGGGAGGGGGAGGGAAAGGAGATTGTAAGCTGCTCTGAGACTCCTTTGGGTACTGAAGGGTGGGGTATAAATCCGATCTCTTCTTCGTCTTCTATTCTACTATTCAGTGAAGTGCAGAGCCTGTTTCTCCAGCCAAGGGCTTTGCCCTCAGCTGAGCAGAGTGATTGGGTACAACCCAATGTATTGTGAATGTGGGTCGATCATGGTGGTGTGTCTCTTTCCTTCCTCTCCTCTAGTGGAAGAGAAATTGCAGGTCTCAGCCTGCGCCTTACTTATGCAGACTTCCCTTTTTCTCCAGGTTTTTGAGCCTCCTCCTGCTGCTGCAGTACCTGCCTTGGCTGGAGTCCTGGATTACCTGGAATGGGCACGCCATTTGCCCCAGGAAGTAGAAAGCTCCTTGGGGACCCAGGTGGTTTAGTAAGTGGGATTCTTTAACAGGGTGACAATTGCAAGGGGGAACGAGCCCTGTCAGCTCTGTGTGCTGTGCCAGCATTCAGCTTTGATATTCTGCAAAAAACCCTGTGCGGAATAGTAAGATTGCATAATTGACGCAATGCAATAACAGCTTTGCAAACATGTTCACCAATTTCAACAGCAACTTAAATACGTTGGAGTCTTGTTTTAGTTGTTTGGTAATGATTTGGATCCAGTTGCAATAAGAAAAATGAGACTCTGTGCGAGAGGGAGTTTTAGAATCCATCCCAGCCTACGAGGTACTGCCCTGACAAGTAACATTCAGACGGGGGCTGGGGGGCAAGAACTGCTGGTTCTGTGCAGTCCGATGACCTCAGGCATTGCCACCTCCCCAAGGAAAGGGGAGAGCAGTTGCTGAAAGCGCTTCTCAGCACATCTTTGATGTCTGAATGTGCTGCCTAGATGTCTGAGTTCACAAGCACCCCTAAGAAACCAGACTGTGTTAGTGAGCTCTGGAGTCCCCAGTGGACCACAGGGAAGGAAACCATCTCCAAGGTACGTAGGGTGAAAATACCATGAATTACACCCACTGCCGTGTAGATCAAGGCAAACGCCAGGGCAGTAGAGCAATGATTCCTCCCACCTAGGGCCGCAAATAGCTGTGTTCAGAGCTACCATCAACAGCCGGAAATGGACAGATTTTGGTGGTAGCTCTGTATACCTTGCATATCACCCTGTATACCCTGTATACCACCCTGGATTACAAGGGCATGAATTTTTGTGCTTGGAACAATTTAGGAAGCATTTGAACGTAGTGATTCTCAAGATGGAGAGCAGAGATTATATCTTCCAAGCCTTCACTGGTGAAAAGCAAGGCAGAGGCTTTCTGCTTGCAGTTATGAATTCTACAAACTTTCCTTATAAATCTGTTCCCATTAAGCTCCCTGGTTTTCACGATCTGATTTGGCCCTAGGAATTAGGATTCTGGGACCACGATGTAGATTTTTTCTTTGTTCCCCCTCACCCCTTTTTTGTGAATTGCCTCATTTTAAAGCTTTACAGATTAGGTGCGGTGGGAATTCTGGAGGGCCAGTGAGGTTCCCATCCTGATTCCATTTCTCTCCCTTCCCTCTCCCCCTCCCCAATGCCCAAACAGTGGGGAAGAAGATATGGAAGAGGTAGAGCTGGTGGCTGAAGTCCGGCTGGGGGACGTTGGTGCCTTGTCGGGCATCTTTAGGAGAGATCGGTCCTGGAGGATGCAGAAATCTGGTATGTGTCTGTGTGCGAACCCTGGAGAGTGCTTCTCGATCGGTGGTACACGTAATCGAGGAGAGACGCAGGGCTTTCATAACAATCGCCCCCAATCCTCAGGTCCACCTGCATGTGTGTCGTGCCATCTCTTGCCAACCATGCCTGTCACAGATTACCTATCTGTGACCTTTTGCGTGCTAGTATAATAACCTTGGACGCTTGGTGTTCTCTCCTAATTCTCTTCCCCCCCCCATTCCTCTTGCCCATCAGCAGCTGTCTTTGATGGGCCACTTCCTGCTGGGCCTGCCTGCCACTGATTATCCACTGCGCCTTTGCCCCCTCCCCCCATGGATTTTGCAGTTACAGCAGCAAAAAATATACTCCGTGGAATTATTACCCTTCTCAAGTATGAGGTGCTTCCCAAGATACTAGTGCAGTTTTTCCCCGGAGGGTGGCCGTATCAGTCAGCAGTAGAACAGTTAGATTTGATTCCAGTAACACCTTTTGGGGACTGACAAGAGGTTCAGAGTACAAGCTTTCGATAGTCAGAAGCACATCCCATCAGTGTCCGACAGAGGGTGCTGTGGCTTTCGAAAGCTTATATACCTTGAAGCTCTTGTTGGTCTCTAAGATGCTACTGGACTCAAATCTTAACTGCAGGGTGTTTTTTTTTGGTCTCTTTAAAAGTTACTGTAAATTATAAATAGAGTAATAGAATGCTTGTAAGCGGTGTTCCCTCTAAGATGAGTTAGTGCGAGCTAGCTCACAGTTTTTTAGCCTCCGGCTCACACATTTTTGTCTTAGCTCAGGCAGGATGGCTCCAGAGCAAACCGATTTATGCAGCAGCCAAATCGCTCGCTCACAACTTCAATGCCGGTAGCTCACAAAGTAGAATTTTTGCTCATAAGACGCCTCAGCTTGGAGGGAGCATTGCTTGTAAGCATATAAATGTTGTCCTCAGAAAAAGCGGGCTTTAACCTGGTGAGACCCAAGGTCTTTCATAGAGTGCTTGGCGGGGCATAAGATACAAAAGGCTGAGAACCACTGCCCTATAGAGAGAAGCACAATGTTGTATGTTCTTTAAAACGGTAGATGAAAGTTGGGTTTGCCGACAGGCCACAGGGAGGCCTGTTCAGGCATTTTTAACAGCATCCAGATGTTGTGCCCCCTGTTTAAAAGCCTCCTTATCACCTTCCCCACCCAGGATACTTGTCTTGGAAAGAGGCGGGGACCTGTTGGCAGTTGCAGGCACCTGCAGCTCTCTTCCCCGAAAGTTTCTCAGTTCCTGGCTGGCGCTTAGGGTCCCCAGTCATCAGCCATGGAGGAGACCTGTGGTCGGAGGACCAAATAGCAACTTTCCTGAGGCAAGGTTTGGGCTGAGGAGTTCCGAGGACACACCACAGCTTCAGGGCTAGAGAGTTCTGTTACTTGGTGGCCAGTGGACAAGGGGAGGGCTTGGATATGTTGAGACCCTGACCTCTAAGGCGCGCCAGGTCCAGTTTAGGGCTGGGAAGGTTAAAGTGGAGGAAACAGCGCTGAGGAATGGTCTCCTCCTTTCTCAAAGGGCAGGAAATGAAAACGCAGCTCCTGTAAGCCTCCTAACCGCTTTTTAATTTTTTTTTTTAATGCTCTCAACAGTCTGCCTTGGATCATCCGCACCTTGCTGGAGAGGAAGAAGGGACTGCCCCGTCGGCCGCTCTTCCCTCCCAGAACAGCCCTACCCTCTGGACCCGCACAGAACTCTGCCAGTAATGGACAAGGGCCCTTGGACTTCTGCTTTAGTCAGGAGTGAGGTTTCGCAGTCCCCCAAAGTAGACAGGACTTCACCTTATCTGGGCATGACTCTGGGCACTGGCATGGGGATATCCAATGGGGGGCAGCAACGCCCACAGGGCGCCACGGGCCGCGAGTCCGAGTCCCAGCAGCGTTCCCAGCCGCCGCCTGCCAACTCCCTGGACAAGGCGGATTCCAGCACCTCCTCCTCTTCCTCGTCCTGCTCCTCATCAGCGTCCTCCGTGTCCCGCCATCAGGGCCTCCCTGGCGAAGGAGGCGGAGGTGGCTCCATCAACCCCTGCCCTGCCATGCGCTCCCCAGACTTGGATATTTATGATCCCTTCCACCCTACTGATGAGGATAACCTGAACGGCGACTTCGGCTTTGGTGACTCACCCCACAAAGAGGCAGAGGGTGGCCGGCATGACCAGAAATATGACCCCTTCGACCCCACAGGCTCCAACCCCAGTTCTTCGGCTACCACCCCTTCTCCCGAGGAGGATGACGACGATGACGACGAGGAGGAAGACGATGACCGTGACCAGCCTCCTCCCGACATGTCCCACAGCATCAGCCGCATCTCAGAAACGTTGGCCGGGATCTACGATGAGAACAGCTTGAGCCAAGACTTCCCCAGCTCAGACAAAGGGCAAGAGGATTCGGAGCCCGAAGCGGAACCTGGCAGGGATTACGAAAGCGAGTCGGCCTGTCCCGCTGAGCCCCCCGAAGGCAAGGAGCCCCCCGGTGCCGATTCCACGCTGCCCGAGGAGCTTCTTCCTGAACAGTTGGAATCTAAAGCCCCTGAGCCGCGCCGAAGGGTCTTTGTGGTAGACCTAGCTCCTAAAGGCCGCTTGGATGCTGAAGCAAAGCCTCAGCTTGAAGGTAAAGTGTCCCTGGAAGTGGTAACGGTCGGGAATGCCAAGCTAAGGACTGGGGAGAAGGCATCCAAGGGAAGCGGACATCACCGGGGTGGACGCCGGTCCTCAATGGAGTGGGATGGGAGTGGAGGTGGGGACTCAGAAATCGAGGAAGGGGAGATTGTCCAGCCAGAAGATGAGAGGTACAGCCCCATCCGACTGTTCCGGAGCAGGTGTCGCCCCGCTGAGCAGCGTACCCTGCGGGTGGTGGAAGGAGATGACTTCCTGTCATTACACGCCGACTCAGATGACGAAGGAGCCTTGCAGATTGACTTCAGCGAGAGCCAGCCCGACCCACGTTGGAAGGGGGTGGACCTAAGGCGGAAGATCCTGACTCAGCGCCGAGAACGCTACCACCGAGCCCCGTCCCCCTTGCCGCCACCTCCACCTCCTCCAGCCCCCAAACGTCCCGCTTCCAAGTCCCACTCTGGCTCCAGCTCCGGCTCCTGTAAGAAATCAAAAAGGGAGCGGAAAAGATCACGAGAACACAAGGCCTCGAAATCTAAGGAATCGTACACCTCTTCGTGGAACCCGAAGAAGAAATCCAAGTCACGCTCCAAATCCAAGGAGCGTCGACGCTCGCGCCACAGGGCCTCGCGGTCTCGCTCACACCACCGAACGTCCCGTTCCTGGTCACCCTCCATCAGCACCAGCTTGTCCGCTGTCGGTTCCTCACACACCTCTGCTGAGCGCCGCAAGAGCAGGCGTTCTAAGTCGAAGGAGAAGAGGCGGGGGCGTCGTTCCCGATCACGCAGCAGTAGCCGCGCCCATCGCAGTAGGCACAAAGACAAACACCGAGGGGATAGCAGCAGGAAGAAGAAGAAACGCTCCCGGTCTCACTCACGTGAGAAACATCCTTCCCGTCGCTTATCCAAGGACAAGGAGCGGGAACGAGAAGTCCACCTGTTGGAGGAACCCAAGTCGGAAAAGGTCTTGCTGGAAAGACGGAGAGATGCACGGACTGTGGTGCCGCCATCGATCCAAGACCTCAACGACAATGACCTCTTCACCATCAAGAGGACCATCACGGTGAACCAGCAAGAGAAAATGGAGAGCCTGCTGGAGACACCGGAAAGAGCGAAGCGAGAAGTGCTGTATGACTCAGAGGGAATGAGCTTTGATGCTTGTTTCTCGGACCGTGAGCCCGCCGAGGAATCCAAATCCGGTGGGGCTCGCTCAGGAGCCAAGGAGGAGACAGTCCCCTCCCGTAAGGACAAGCGGCCCGAGGAGGACACAAAGCAGAAGTTGCCCAAGGAGAAAGAGCGCAAGAGGGCCTACCCCGAGGACCGTCCCAGTGCCCGCGACAAGTACAAAAAGAAGCTCAAAGAGGGGCCTCCCTGTTCTGAACAACAGGAATTGCCCAAGGCGGAAAAGAAAGCCCGACCCGATCGAGACAAGGCCGGGAAGAAAATCAAAACTGGAAGTCACAAGGAGAGCGGCAAGCTAGGCTCGGGTCGGAAAGTGAAGCTTCAGTCTAAGGTGGCCGTACTGATCCGGGAAGGGGTAAGCAGCACCACGTCAGTGAAGGAAGTCGGCTCCATCGGTGTGAAGTTCAGCCGTGACAGGGAGAGCCGGTCGCCTTTCCTCAAGTCAGAGGAGAAGGTGCTGATGGTCGGGGCTTCGGCGGCAGGCCAAGGCGAGATGACGGACATCAAGGAGCCAGGCTTCAAGCCCAAGAAAGTCAAAGGACTGAAGGCTAAGATGGGTGTGAAGAAGCTGAAGGGACTCAAGCCAAAAGGTGCCTCGGAGCCCAAGAAAAAGAAGAAGCTCAAGGTGAAGACGGGGCTGAAAAAGTCCAAAGCAGACAGCTGCAGCCAGGGCGCGAGCAGCCCTTTGAGGGTCAAGGAAGAGCCCTCGTGGTCTGGCTCGGAGAAGTCGGAGGGCACCGCCAAGCCTCCGAGCCCTCAGCTGTTGGCTCCCGGCCAGGAGCTCACGCCTGATTCCCAGACCGTGGACAGCAGCTGCAAGACACCCGATGTCTCCTTCCTTCCTGATGACCCCCCAGCTGAGCAGCCCAGCGTGCTAGAGGATGAGCCCGAAGCAGACAGCTTGTCCGAGACCAAAGAGGAGCAGCCACCACAGCAGCCGCCTCACACTTCGCGCACTTTGCCTCCGCCCTCCGCTCCCATGTCTTGGAACCTGCAGGGTGGGGTAGACTGCACCAGCGGAGTGTTGGCATGTATGTATCCTGACAGGGGATGAAATGGGATGGGAGTGAGGGAAGGTAGCTTTTTGTGCAGCCCTGCTTGAGGCTGGCCGCGGCAGCTCCTGGGAACAGTTTTACAGCCCTGCAGACCCATCCTAAGTAAGCTGTACTAAGAAACCAGCACTGGGATTTATTTTGGAACAGATTTGTGTTATGCGACCGTCTTGATCTCTTATCAGAAGCCGGATCCTCTGTCCTGTGGAGAAATAAGCCCAGTTTAGATTCAGGTCTCCCAAAGGTTCACTGCCTAAGCATCAAAGTTTCTGTCTGGAACAGAGGGTTGGACCCAGCCTGGTTTTGCTCCATCTCAGCAAGTCCCCCTCCTTATTACAGCCTCCATCCTATGTAGTTTTTGTCCGTGCAAGTCCCACGATCCCTGGCATGGCCTTTTTGGGGTGACGGATGGGACCCTCCCTTCCTTTTTCCCCACCAGCAGATAAATTTGGTTGGTTCCAACCCAGATTTTGGAACGCTGGCAAATGCCAGTACCCCTTCAGAAAAGAGAGACAAGTCTGTTTTCCCACGATTGTCTGTGAAAGCTTCAAGATCTGCACTCAAACTAAGAAATCGGAGGGAGGGGTGGATGCCAGTACTCCCTGTCCCCCATCCTCCAGTCAAACTCCATGACCCCCCAAATCCCAAAGCCATTAATTGGCTGATGGAGAGGCACAAATGCGTGCATGCATAGTTTTTGCATACCTTTTTTTGGCAGAGTTAAGTTATTGCCCTTGTGATAACAGAGAGAGCCAAGGAGCCACAGGCTCTGATCTGCACATTCCTGCATTTGCCTATTTTGCATAGCTTAGCTTGCTTCTCCTTTGGGGGGGGGGATGAACGGAAGAAGGGTATGGAGTTTTATGGTCTTTAGAGGCCAGGGAATAGACACCAGCCCAGGGGCATTACAGAGTTGACCTAGGGCATTAAACTAGCTGACTTTAGGGGCCTTTCCTTCACTACGCCTCCTAAAAATGCCTATGAAGTCTCACCTCCTCCTCCACCCCCACACTGATGAACCCCATAAGTGTTTTTGAGCCATTTTCAAGGGGAAGTGTGCTCTTCATCTAGGCTTTCCATCAGCCTAGAGGCAGCATACAGAGCTGTTGGGTGACAGGCTGTATGCCTGCCCACTTGGTACACTGAGAACTGGCAGGGGCAAGAGGCTAAGCTCTGCGCACCTGTCCCATTGTGGCTCCAGGACAGGTGATCCAGAGATTGCTCTGGGACGTACTGACTGGAAAGACAGGGCCCTTCCATTATACTGAAAAACTGATCTGTCCCAAAAAAGGACAAAGTGGAGGCTTCCGACCTGTCTTAAGGCTGGAAGTAGAAACGCAAGCAGAACACACACAAAGCTGCTTTAACCTGAACCGAGCCCCTTGGTCTGTGAAGCTGAGTCTTCTCTACTACTCTAATTGGCAGTGGCTCTCCAAAGTCCCAGGTCTTTTGTAATGCTTGATCCTTTCAACTGGAGATGCTGGGGGATTGAACCTGGGACTTTCTGCATGCTAAACAGTTGTTCTCCCACTGAGCCATGGCTGTACCTGCAAGTGGCCAGCCTGGCGGAGGAAGGGGATGCTAAGGTCTTCCAATGAGGACTGACCTTATTCTGTGTCTGCAGAACAGGCTGAGGCAAGGGCCGGCCAGGGCTGGGGATGCACTAATGTTCACATGTTTTAGGCCTGAGTCTAGGATTAGTCAGGGAGGTGGGCTTAGCAATTTGTCTGCTGCTCACTCCTGCAATTTTGGGGGCCAGTTCTATCCCTAAGGCTCTTGTTTCCCACCTAGTGACTGCCCTGCTCTTCAAGATGGAAGAGGCCAACCTTGCAAGCCGGGCTAAAGCCCAGGAGCTTATTCAAGCAACCAACCAGGTACGAAAGCCTGTTTTGTCAAAGTGCTGGAATATAATTCATGGTGTCGATCAAACAATTGGACGGATGCGCAGGGTGTGGATATCGTTCCTGCTCCTGCCGAAAAGGTGATGGTGGTGCTGATAATTCTGAGTTCAGCAGCAGCTTGTGTTCGACGCACCAGAATTTCAAACGCAGCCGAGAAACCTTATTTTGACAACTCTGTTTTGATTTTTCTGATTTATTTGAATTTTTTTTTTGAAAAAGTGTGAAAACGTTCTAGCTCTGATCTGTCAGGGGGAAGGTTCTGGGGCTCACTGGAGATCACTTTATGGAGAACAGAGGCACACAGTGGGTGTGAAACTCCTGCAGAAAGCTTAACCTTTACCATGCATTAACAAAGGGGCCCTTATAGCAACACCCCAACACTTATGTGAAGTGGGATTGCTTCAAAACCCAGAGCGTTGCATACTTTTGATTTTACTGGGCAAGCGGGACCTGCATCTGATTGGTTTCTATTGTCACCCTCAGAATTGCAGGGCTTGTTAAAAATGGTCTTAAATTGTATTTCTGGCCCTTATGGTCTGCAGTTCAAGCATGGCGATATGGGGTTGGCTCCCTGGGCTGGAAGAGGCTTGCATGAAGCTGGGGCTTGGTTTTCATGCACGCGGGGGGGGGGGGGGCAGCCTCTCTTTCTCCGTGGCCTCCTTGTTCTCCCATCTCTTAAACTGGCCGGCTAGCTCTGATCTCTGTTCCTTACCAGTGCACTCTACTGACTTGTTACTTGACAAAGTTCCTGAATAATTTGACACACACACCCCTCAACTTTTGGAGGTATAATATTTGCACAACCCATGCAGATAGTTTTGGCTGATTTCTTCTGTGAAAGCGGGTTTGAGTGCTGTTGAATAAAGTGGGACTTACTTCTAAGCAAGCATGCAGAGGATGAGAGAAGAGCCTTGCTAGATCAGACCAGTGGCCCATCTAATCCAGCTCCCTGTTACACACAGCAGCCAACCGGTTGCCCTGGATGGCCATCAGACGGAGCATACAGGGCACACCCGTCACTGATGTTGTCTCCTGCCTCTAACTGTGGCTAGTGGCTATTGATGGACCTCTTCTCCATGAATCTTTGTCTACCCCCCCCCTTTAAAACCATATCTGCTTGTGGCCATCACTAAGTCCACTGGTGGTGGATTCCACCATTAATTAGTGAATGGCTGAGTTCTGATTTGTGGTCTAGGACGCCAGACTGTTCTGTCCAGTTAGCTTGGATCCTGCAAACCAGTTCCATACTTGCTTAGGTAGCCTCTGCCACGGAGCGTAAGGGCTCATTGAAAACCACTGATCTTGCACAAGCGGAAATGCAAGCACGAGAGAAAGGATTCAAGCCTTCTTCTAGTGCCAGACAGATGATGTAACATTTGGAGCTACCTGCATGGTGTGCGTGTGATATGGGCTGCACTGATAATGGCATACTCCAGATATCAGGACATGTAATAATGGAGCCCTGATGAAGATGCCGCTTGCAACGCATGCTCTCTGCTGCTGCTGGACTCCTGGTTAATTTTGCTCAAGCAGACTCGGGTTAGTCTGGGCTTGGAAGACCTTTTCTTGACATTGAAATAGCCATGCGTGGCAGAAGACTCGCTTTACCTAAAGGAGTCTCGCTTTCAGCTGATTATCCTGCCATTTGTGGCTTCTGGTTTCACCTCCTCCTGATCAGTTGTTTTTCTTGACTATTTATTTAAAACACACACACAAACAAGTTGGAAGCTTTTTTTTTTTTTACTATTTTCTGTGAGTATTTTGTGTGTATGTGCGCGCGTGCTTGCTTAGCCTGGAAGTCATGGTGACTTCTGGCGACCCCTAGTGGGACTAGGACATTTCAGAGAGGTGGCTTAACTATTGCCTGCCTCTGTGTCCCGGCCCTGGTATTCCTTAGAGGTCTCCCTTCTGATTACTTGCCAGGGTTGGCCCTGCTTAGCTTCCAAGATCTGACGAGATCAGGCTAGCCTGGGCTATCCAGGTCAGGGCAAAGTTTGGAAGCTTCATCGCACTAGTTCCGAAGGCTTGTTTTGGCAGTAACCAAAGGGTAAACCCTTCTCATCTTTGAGAGTCCCAATCACTCTGCAAACCCCCCTTTAAAGGCTGAGGGAGCAAATCGAAGAGCAGCCATTGGAGGGGATCCTAGCAGTGATGGGCCCTTTACAGAGAAAGAGACGGGAGGTTGCTTTTCTCCCCCGGGGGAGCGGAATGTATGCCAGCCCTTCCACTGTGCAGCAAATTGCAGGTTTCCCACTTAGGGCCAGGCATTCCCGGATTGAGCTTCGAAGCGCGGACAACAAAGACATGCGGTGTGCCACCATGGCTGGCATCTAAGTAATGGCGCGAGGATCTCTCTCGCTTTTTCCATTTTAACCACGCTCCCCTGCTCTTTTTCCTCCTTAGATCCTGACCCACACCAAGCCTTCGACCTCCTTGGGGCCTCCCCAACCACCGGCACCGCCCGCCCACCCGCCTGCGTCGCACCTGGCCACGCCACCCGTCTCATACCTGCTTCAGAGCTCCTTGCCTATGGGAGGATGTGGCTCAACGCCCCCCACCCCTACAGGGGTGTTGCCGGGGTCTTTGAGCCAGACTCCGGTAGGCCCTCCCTCGGCTGGCATCTTTGCTTCCTCGTCGGGCACCGATCTGGGCAGCACCAGCTCTGATGGGCGCGGAGACAGTGATAAGGTAACAAAACGATACGGAATTGTTAGGAATAGGAGAACAGTTGTCCCTGGAGGGTGTGCAGCTGCAGTTTAAAATCTCTCGGAACTTTTTGGTTCAGGACTTGCCGCCCTCCAGACAGGGGATGCTGCTTGCTTTGTGATCAGTCTTCATTTGGGGTGGGTGGGGGTGAGTTCCACAGCAGGGGGTTGCATCACAGTCTAAGGTTGGGTGCAGTAGTGGCATTCCCACCCTTCATGTAGTTTAACAGAGTGATTAGTTTAATACAGTTAGAGCAGTTCCTCAGTGGAATAGGCTTTCTTGGGAGGTGATGGGCTCTCCTTCTTTGGAGGTTTTCAAACAAAGGCTAGATGGCCATCTGAAAGCAATGCTGATTCTGTGAGCGTAGGCAGATCATGAGAGGGAGGGCAGGAAGGGTTGCTTCAGTGCTTAGTTCTTGTGGCCCTTTCTTACACGCCCAGGGAAATGCCGATTGCCACTTTGGGGTCGGGAAGCAATTTTTCTCCAGGCCAGTTTGGCAGGAGATCCTTGGAGGTTTTTTTGTCATCTTCTGTGCGTGCAACAGCAGTCACCAGGGGTGGTGGTGGTGGGGAGGTATTTGTGAATTTCCTGCATTGTGCAGGGCATTGGATTAGATGACCCTGGAGGTCTCTTCCAACTCTATGATTCAATGGAGGGAGAGCGACCAGAGGCAAAGGGGGTCTGAGTGTTCCCATAGTCATTGGGCAGTTTTAGTGATTCTGGAGCTTGGGACAAAACTCAAGAATGGGGCCACAGGACCACTCAGGTATCAAGTCAGGGGGGGCCTAACTACCCTACAGTTAATCACCCTCGAAACTGCCTAACGAAGCACAGGGGGACAGCTGTAAGGCGGTTAGGGCCCCCCACCATCCTACAGCTGATTGCCTCCCCTTCTGCCTGTATCTTGGGCAATATGGGGGATCAGCGGTGACTCAACGGTGGCGGGGGCTTCAAGGCAGCGGTGGGTCCCAGCGTGTCCCCTTGACTGCGGGGCCCATGGCAGCTGATTGCGTAGAGAAGGAGTATCTGAGCCAGTGCAGCTATACCACCACCACCCCTTGCTGGGCAACTGGATCTACCAAAATTTGCTATCCTCTGTTGCTATTTAAAATATAGGGGCTGGGTCCTGTCTTTAATTTGGCTACCACAAGGAGAAACAGGGAGATGACCATCTCTAGTTTAAAAAAAATATCAAAAGCCGGTTCCATGCTGTAAGTCATAAAGGTGGGAACTAAGTTAAGAAAGGCAACTTCCATAAGCCTCTAAAGAGTAATACCCCAGTTTTTGGGCAAGGAACAACCCAGTTTTTCATATGCATGAGAAAATTATTTCTGAATCCTTGTCAGTTACTCCAGTAAGGGGATGCTGTAATGTGTACATGAACACATGAAAATGCCTTATACTGGATCAGACCCTTGGCCCATGGAAGTCAATATTGTCCGCTCAGACCAGAGGTGGCTCTCCTCCTGGGTCTCAGGCAAAGGTCTTTCACATCACCTCTCACCAGTTACTTTTAACTGAACCTGGGACCATCTGCATGCCAAGCGGATGCTCTTACACAGAACCACAGCCCCTCTCAAGGAGTTGATGAAGGCTGAGCTAAGGGGAGGGTTTATTTAGCGTCAGGACAAAATGGAGACTCCAGTTTGGCATGAACTCCTCTGGGGGATTTTGGGCCAGTCTCTCTCTCACTAATTTACCTCACAGGATGGTGGTGAGGATAAAATTAGGGAAGTTGCATAAACTATGCACTGTCCTAAGGTCCTTGGAGGAGGGGCGGGATAAAAATCTACTGGATGGGCAGAAGTCCTGAAAGGCTTGGAAGAAAACAGGGCTTGGCTAGGCCAGAGTTGCTCCCTATATGGCCCGTTTATCTGAGACTCGCTCTTCATGACATTCCCGTTTCCCACTAATTTGTCCCTGCTTCACTTCAGTACCTGAAGAAGCTTCACACCCAAGAGCGGGCTGTGGAGGAGGTGAAACTGGCGATTAAACCCTATTACCAGAAAAAGGAGATCACCAAGGAGGAATATAAAGATATCCTGCGCAAAGCCGTCCACAAGGTTAGAAGGGGTGTGTGTGTATGTGTGTGGGGGGAATTGGGAGCAGGGGACCACAAGGGGCAAAGTGTTAACCCCCTCCTTTTCTGCTCCCGTCTAGATCTGCCACAGCAAGAGTGGAGAAATCAATCCAGTCAAGGTGAACAACCTAGTGAAGGCCTACGTCCAGCGATACAAGTACTTTCGAAAACACGGGCGCAAGATGGATGAGGAGCCAGGCTTCCCCAAGGAAATGGGGGGGTTGGACAAGTCTGGCTTGCCCATGCCCCCACTCTGATCTCCTCTGACGTGGAAGAAATCAAAATCAAAATGGGGCCCTTTTATGCAAATAGGCTTGGCTGAGCTCCCGAACCCCCCGCCCCGTTACTGTGGGGTGTGGATGGAAGGGTTGGGATGACTCGTGTTTTTTTTTTTGTTGTTTGGGAGGGGTGGCATTTGGAGAATGCAGTTCTTGTTCATCTGCTACCTGCCCCTTGACCCCCCTCTCCTTCCCCCCCTCCAACACTTTCAGCTTTTAGCCACAAAATCGACGTGTGTTTTACCCTGTAAATACAAGATGGAAATGAATGGGACTAATTTTTAGTTCCACCGCTCTGGAATCCCCCACGATGAATCGGTGGATGTTCTTCCTTCTCCCCCCCCCCACCTAGTTTTTACTCATTTAGCATGTTTTAATTTGACGGTTTTATTCTTGCCCTCCCTCCCCACCTCCAGCAGCTGAGAAAACAGCAGTACCACAACCGGGTGATAGACGGCAACTTCTTGCCAAGGTTGGGCAACACCCCCTCCCGCAGTTGTAAGTTTGTCTGTCATACTCTCCCCCACCCTCCTCTTATTTCCCTTTCTCCTCATAAAACTGCATTTAGCCATCTAAAACCCGGCTCATCTCTGTGATCCTTTTAGGCCAGTGTGTTGCGTTGGTTTGGCGGAGGACTTCTTGGCCCTTGTGGGCAGTGATCGCCCCCCCTCCACCCCTCCCTCCTGCAGAACTCTTCACAGGAAGCCCGATTGCATCTGCTGCTTTAATCCCCCTCCCAAAAGTTTCCTCACAGCTACCAGGTGTTTTGCAAGTGGCCCCCCTCCAGTCCTAGAGGTCGTCCCAACGCTGTATGAAGGCTCCTGGGATTGCGGGGTGTGTGTGTGTGCAGCATAACTGTCTCACTTTACGGGAGGGAATGGGAGCTCCCTTGTGCCTTGGGGCCCCTGACTGCAGTAGACTACTTTTGCACACTTCCCTTTCCTCACCACTCTTTCGTCTTCTTTTTTTGCCATCAAGTCGTCTTCTGGCGACCCCTGGTGGGGCTTGAAGGCAAAGGGATGTTCAGAGGTGGCTTGAGGAGATCGGGCTTGCCTGGGCTATCCAGGTCAGGGCCCCTTCTTTCCTCACCATTCTTGAGCTCGCTACAGAGCATTGCCTGTGTGGCGAAACGGGGACCCACCCTCAGCCCTGGGGAACCGAGGTGCCGTCCTGTGGCTTGCAAGGCCCCGTTTTGTCCTTCCCACCCTACCTGGTGGGGCTATTCCTCTTCGTTCCGGCTGCCACCACTCACTGAATTAAGTCACCGCCTTCCTTGAGGGACAGTGAGACCCCTCTGGCTAACTTTCCCACCTCGGGAAGTGGTTATCTCAATGTTTGGGCGCCCCCTGGAGGGTTGGCAACCCACCAGTTTTAGGCCCGTTTGAGTCCCCCGGCCTCCCTTTGCCCCTGGTAACGTGTAGAGCGGGGGAGTCTAGGTGGTTGAGGCACACCAGGCTTTTTAACCTCAACAAAGGAAGATTTATTGAACTATATACATTTTTGGGCATAGAAAATAAACTCAGGCACTTCAACACAACCTGGGCACACAAAACAAACAGGATCGAAACGCAAGTCTTCTGTCCCTACCACACACCCTCTCTACCTCGGTAGTGGATTGCGGCCTCAGGCCAGGATTTGCGTTTTCCTCTCCGGTTGTGGAGAGAAACTCCAGCCCTTCTCCACGGGACTGGCCACCAGCACTGCCACCCTCCTGGCTCTCCACCACGGTCAATAGTGGCCTGGATTGCCCTCAGAGTCTCTGGTGACAGGAGTCCCACCTGCGCTCTTCCTTAAGCCTGCCAGGAGCCAAACAGTCACTCTCTCCCTGGCCCCACCTCTTGGCTCTGTCCCTCTTTTCCCGCTCTTTCCCCCCAAGGGATGCTGGGAAGTGTAGGCAGGGAGGTATGGCAGCTCCATTGTTCCCTATGGAGTACCCCCACACACACATAAGGAACTACCAGGCTGGTATCCGTTTTAAGGCCTGGCAGCCATTTCGTCACAGCCTGGTTGTCTGATTAGTTCTTCTCACTCTCTCACACTCACACAAACACACACACACACAGCAGGAGGCCTTTGCCATTCTTGGGGCCAAGTATTTGCAATTCCAGCTTTTTAATATTTTTTTTTAAACTTGAGGTGGGAAGTAGGCACAGATCCAAGAATCTTGGGTGACAACGGGACAGGGTGGGGTTACATGGCAGAAGGGGCCAGGGAGAGAATGAGCCAGACTCGACTTCTGTGCCCCCATTTTCACATTCTGAATCGGATACCTCTCTCCCCCCCCCCCCCCACTCCCGCCGTGAGGAGGAGCACACCAATTTCACGGCCGGCATTAGAGGAGCTTGGGACCTCGTTCTATGGTTAAGCCACTGGACAGGGTGACATCACACAGAGGGTGCTAATGGACTAGCGGGGCCCAGCTAGTCTTGCGTGGGGGTGCATCTTGCTTGGGGTAACAAAAAACCCTTGAACCAGCCCAGACGGAGTAAATATGGGTCTGGAAGGTGGGGGCGGCAGGTGTGGGTTAGCATATGGCTAGAAGACAGTAAGCCTGGCAACGCAGGTGGAGTTCGATGTTCTAAGTGTTCAGTAGCAGTCGGGGTGTGTGTGTGACTGAGTGCTGACAGAAGAGGGATGGTGAGAAGCAGGATTTTGATTTAAAATGCAGGGTAGGGGAAGAAATGGGGTCTTCAGGGCGCAGCTTCCACCAGCTGGGCATGCAGGCATCCAGTGTGCTATAGGGAAGAAGAAAGCTGGACTTCAAGGCAGCTGGGTTATTGTTGTGGTTCCTGGTAAAAGGAACTTAAATAGGATGCAGGAGGAGAACAATAGCTGTTTAAGCCCTTGTTTTTCTGTCCTATTGCTATTTGGGGCTATTACACTAAACCAAACTCCTTTCAACTGTTTTCTTGTTCTTTCCTCCAAATTGTGGGTTGAAACTGCGAATCCGTCCGGTCGCCTCTACCGGGGGCCCGTGTACAGTAGGTTCAGAACTGGCTGCTTGCAGGCTCACAGTTTAAAATGGATCAACATGAGTTTGAAGAGTAAGGGAACAGATGGGGAAGGGCGAGGGTTGGGGGGGAACCAAAAGGAAATCGGTAAAAAACGAATTCTGAGCCCAACCTCTAACAGCTTAAAGAGTTTACTGAAGAAAATGCAGCACGGAACACGTAGGTTTTCTTAAAACGCCCCTCAACAGAAGGAAGCAACAACTTGGAACAGCCGACAGTGCAGAAGAAAGGGGAAGTTGAGCCAAAACGGTAAACTGAGCAGAAAAAAAAAGAAAAGGGGAAATGGAATCAGAGCCAGGCAGAATCAAGAAAAACGAAGAACCTTAAAAGCAAGCAAGAAAGGTTTTTTTTTTTTGGGGGGGGGGCATAGTACCAAGGGCTTGAAATAAACAAGAGCTGAGATTTGTGACCAGACTTTTCTGTACCTTTCCATTGCCCTGAACACACCCTGAGTGCAAACAACAGAAGTAGTCGTAAAAAGAAAATTACAGCGTAACTTGGAACAGTTAAAGAAAGTGGCTTTGCCTATGCTTGGCTTCAGACAGTGCAGTGAGGATTATTAATGTGGTAATTCTGAAGGTGAGACAAATTTATACTGAGTTGCTCTGAGTAAAATCAACTGCCCCACAGGAAGAATGACTAAGGAACAGTGGTCATCACCTTAAGGGGTGGGTGGGCTGCAGCTCAGGTGGCTGAACAGGCCCTTCCTGAAGGCACAGGTGATGCGAAGGGCCCAAAGGAAGAGCGCCCAGTGTGACTGAAACAGCCGTGGCTTGTGAGGTTAGCTGCTGAACTGCACATCCATCCTCCCCTCCCAGTCTCTCAGTCGCTCCAATAAGGAAGGGTCCTGCAGCGAGTCCGATATCCTCAGGTCTGGTTCGGCTCCATTTAGCGACGACGCCCCGCTCGCCTTGCTCAGTTCGTGGAGTGTTTCAAAAACCTTGGGGATGACCTGAATGGGGGTAATAAAATGAGGAGAAACTGAATTCCCATTCAAAGTGCTGAAGCATCAAAGATTTTGGTACTGCAGTATTAAGTTTTTCATAGACCGAGTTCATGTTATCATGTAGGATATTCTGTTGGTTGATATGTGGGTAATTTTTTTTTGGGGGGGGGGTTGAGCAGCTGTGGGATGCAGTGAGGAGCAACAGGCCTGTTACTTCTATGCAGAATCAAAACATAGCTTTTCATTGCCAGCGGATGTAGCGATGGCTGTTACCGTAAAGGTAAAGGTCTCCCTTGCTTGAAAGCCAGTCGAATCTGACTCTTGGGGGCGGTGTTCATCTCCGTTTCCAAGCCAAAGAGCCAGCGCTGTCCGGAGACGTCGCTGTGGTCATGTGGCCAGCATGACTAAACACCGAGGTGCATGGAACGCTGTTACCTTCCCACCGAAGTGGTACCTATTTATCTACTTGCAATTTCCTGCTTTTGACCTGCTGGGTTGGCAGGAGCTGGGGCCAGAGATGGGAGCTCACTCCGTCCCGCAACACTGGGGTCTCGAATTGCTGAACTACAGACCTTCCGGTCTGCAGCTCAGCGTCTTAACCTCTGAGCCACCGCGGCCCCAGCTGTAACCGTACGCAGCTTTAAAAGGGGATCAGACAGGCTGATGCAGATGTCCCTCAGCGGCTAGTAGCCATAGTGATAAAATGGAACCTCCGCATTCCAAGGCAGCCAATCTCTGAAGTCCAGTGCCAGGAGTCATCATTGGGGAAGGCCTTGGCCTCTGTGCCCTGTTCATTGGCCTTCTGAAGTAACTGGTTGGCCAGTGTGAGACAGGCTTCTGAACAAGAGGAAACACTGCTCTGATCCAGTGGGAACCTTGATGGCTGCAGTTCTTGTGTTTCTCTTGTACACATTTTGGCTTTCCATAGAAAAGACAGACTTACTGTTAAATTCATAGCCTTTTAGTCCTTGTTTGAGTCCCTGCCCCGCCCCGCATTTACCCACATAATCTGCCAATAGAGGATGCCATACATCTGAAGACACTCCATGCAGTTCACAATTTGCATTCCAGTCTATGAAACGTCAGTTCATCACAGTGACGCTGGTGTTTGCTGCAATCAGGCTAAGTTGCTACTCTAGAAGCTGCCGCCTCCCCCCACGCGCACCTTTCTGCCCTGCAGCTCTGAGACAAAGGTGGAAACCTGTTATGCACCGAGTATAAAGTTGATGCACTTTGTGGGAGAACAAGGCTCTGCAGTTTCAGGAATTAATGGAGTTTGTGCTCTGTTCTCAACTAACCTCAGAGTTTCATGGAAGCGAGGCCTCTGGCCTTTGTAAACTGAAAACAGCCCCTCTGCGAATAGAGGACTATTTTTCTGTGGCTGTTCATTCCCCAAGTCACACACACACACTGTTCGATTCCAGAGGGGTGGCTTTCGTAGTCTGGTGCAACAGAACATGCGGCATAAGCCAGACTAATGGCTTTCTTGTGTGGCTATCCAGACAGCTCAAACTGGCGAAGGGGATGCTGGAATAAGCGACTGACAGAACAGCCAGGCTGCTGCAGAAATACAAATAAAGTGGTGGGGGGAAGGTTGTCCGGGAAACTGTTCTGGCTGGAGAACAGCACGGCAGAAGACTGAATGTGGGACAGCAACAGCTGAGCTTCAGCACAAGCTGAGTATGGAGAAGATCTAATCTGCGGGGGTGGGGGGGGGTGATGATCCTGGAAGCAAGGACTCCGGGCCCCATAGTGCAGTGGAGATGGGGGTCTGTGGATTTCCACCCAAAGAGAAACACCTGTTTTTAACTCAAAATACAAATATGCTTAAAACATTAACACTCTTAGAGTACTTCCTTAAAGTGTCTTCCTGAAGCCCACCCTCCCACATCCACCACCCATAACTCATTAGCACTGGGACAGCATACAGGGACATAATGCACAGCGTCAGTCATTTGGCAGTAATGGCAATGACCCAGGGCTAGGGTCCTACTTACTAGAAGCCAACTTTTATCTCTATGGAAAGATGTGGCCACTGTGCCTATCCCTGAAGCACTTGCTGCCCTCTAGATAACCTTCAGAGGAAAACGTCACATCAGTTGGGGCTAGTCTTTCCATGAGTACAACCAAAAAAGGAGAGAAAAACACAACTCTGTGCAAGGACAGTAACCAAAATAGTTGAAACAAAGAAAAAGGCAGCAAAATATAACCATGCATGTAGTACAAGTGTACAAAACACCAGTATATAATTTAATAATGCTCCAGAACTACTAAAATAGTTAAAAACAAAAATGGTTCAATATCTTAAGTACCTAATCCCAATATAAAGGCAAATGTCCATTTACAAAAATACAGCTTTAAAAGTACATATTGTCTCCATATGAAAGAACCAACCAATACCCAATGCGTTTCGGCCCCAGGCCTTCCACAGCAGTATAAGTCAAACTCAGCACTCCATTAATTGAACAATAACATATGGAAAATTGACCATACAAAGAATGGACCTTACACTAAGGTGTTCACCCGTGGAGTAAGTGATATCAGATTTTCCTGTGATACAACAGGGGCAACTCATCAAGATGCAAAATGTTTTGAAACATTTGTCTTTATATTGGGATTAGGTTCTTATATGCTGAACCATAAGATTGTAAAGTAAGTAAAGTAAGAAGTAAAAACTGCTTTTTGTTACCTCTCTACTTGTTATATCTTTGTTCCCCCTGAGAAAAATGCTGGTGGGACAGCTGTTTATTGGTCCCCCCCAGCAGATATACATGCCCTACAGCACAGGTAGGATAAAGAGGACGGCAATTTCCAGGGAGGGCAGAAGTCCCTCACAGATGTTTGTATCTTCCCCCATTGGGCCTTATCTGTCAGAACCCTCAGTGTATCGCAGAGCGCTCTGAAAATCTGGCCCATCGTTTTAGCAGCATATCCACAAGAGTTCATTAAATTATCTGCTATGTGAGGAAGATACAAGCATGAAGCGGGCGTTGCCATCCTTACAACAAGTTTACCCTCACGTTTGTCTTCCTCCAGACATTCTCCCTGGAGCTGGGTTATTAATCCACGTTAAATTTGACTGAGTCTGCACCTGTAGATGTTTCCTTACAAAAGTGGGAGGAGCAGATGAGGAGGGGCAGACCTGAAGACACGTACCTGCACCATGATCAGTTTTTTCTTCCAAAGGCGTGTGGGGTCGGGGTCAGGCCAATCCTCCCCGAAGCAAAACCACAGGGTATAGTCAGGGGAGCCACGGCGTCCCTCCATGAATCCAATCAGTTCTGGAGTGGGAGAGGGGGGGGAAACTGTATTTTTCTCTGCTCCCCGTTGTTCCACCAGAGGAAGATGTCATGCTTTAGTTGGTGGCTGGACAAAGAAATCTCCCTCCGCTGTTGCAAAAGGGAGTGCCTTTTGTTCCAAAACTGCCCCCCCCTCCACAGCATAATGCAAGAGTATTATGGAGAATTCCTCTTTGGTTGTAAGTCACATCAGACCTTGTACTGATAACCTTTAAATGATCAGCGGCCTTCAGAGTGCTATTCCTCCTACTGGGGTGCCATCAGGCCATGGTTCCCTTTGCTCGTTAAGAGGAATGACAAACAGTGTTCGCAGCCACTCATTAGCACAGGAAGGCAAAGGAAGTACTTCTTCACCCAAAGAGTGATTAACACATGGAATTCACTGCCACAGGAAGTTGTGGCGGCTACAAGCATGGACAGCTTCAAAAGGGAATTAGATAAGCATATGGAGCAGAGGTCCATCAGTGGCTATTAGCCACAAGGTATAGATAGGGACTCTGGGGCAAGTGATGCTCTGTCATCTTGGTGCTGGGGGGGGGGTCAAGGGGGGGGGCTTCTAATGTCCTGGCCCCACTGGTGGACCTCCTGATGGCACTGGTATTTCTGGACACTGTGTGACACAAAGTGTTGGACTGGATGGGCCTTTGGCCTGATCCAACATTGGCATCTCTTATGTTCTTAAGGCCCGCTCAGCAGCAATCTGGAGCAGCGCGGGGTCTTGCAATGCCCATTTTATGATTATGTTGTCGAAGGCTTTCACAGCCGGAGATCATTAGCTGTTGTAGATTTCCTGGGCTGTATGGCCGTGGTCCTGGCATTGTAGGACCTGACGTTTCACGAACAGGTGTGACTGGTGTCCTTAGAGGTATAACACAGAAAGATGGAGTACTCTCTGTGTCAAGGTGGGTACTCTGTCGACACAGAGAGTACTCCATCTTTCTGTGTTATACCTCTAAGGACACCAGTCACACCTGTTCGTGAAACGTCAGGTCCTACAATGCCAAGACTACGGCCATACAGCCTGGAAAATCTATAACAACTAACCATTTTAAGATTACAAATGAAAAGATAAAACTCCCCCCCAATTTTTTTTTCAAAGACAAGTAGTGATGCTCATAGAAATAGATTAAATATTCTGAATATATAAACACAATGCTTCAAGAAAATGTAATGCACATCATAAAGTCTCACAAGCCACAGAACGCTAATTCTTAAAGAAACACAATCCTAAATAGTCCACAAACACAAGCTTTCCTTATTTGCCTGCTAGAGTTGATACCATTGGGTTGTGAATTTGTTAAGAGGCTTTGGACTCCACTTGATGGAAAACAGAATTGAGATTTCTGCATGGTCATTGTACCTACCTTGACTCAATATATCCTTTGATGAAGGATTCTCTTTGAAATGGTCTGAATATCATGTACGATACCGTTGGAGTATACTGGACGGTATTTTTTTCCCTTTGGAGGGCTTGTGTTTGTGGACTATTTAGGATTGTGTTTTTAAGACCAACCATGGGGCGAGTGCTCAGTGAAGCTGGTTCAGGGTAGGATGTCTGATCAAAACTTCCCACAACTATTTAAACCTCCGCAAATAGAGGTGTGGCCAGATCGTGCCGAGCCTCCAGCATTACCGCAGCCTTAGTTGGGCCCAGGGTCTGATTCAGTATCAGGCAGCTTCATGTGCTCAGCCCCCAGAAGGTTAGAAGCCATACCACCACACCTTGCACAAACTGCTGCAGGCTGTAAATGGGGCCAAGGTGTTCCTTGGGGAGCCCTCCACAACGCATTCCAGCAGTGGGCGTCTCAGACTGGCTCCAGAAGACATGGCAACGGCCCAGCCGGCTGCCGCAGAGCAACGGACCCTCGATGCGAAGCAGCACCCCGGGGGCCAAGCGGTGCAGAATGCGACTGGTTAATGTCGCTTGCATCTGGTCGTTCAAGATAGCAGCGTCAGGCAACACCACAGCGGCCAAATCCGGATAAGGGACCTGGGATCCGGGAGGCAAGAAGCACAAGCCCCGTACGTTGCTGAATGTGTCGTTGAAGACCAGCCGACCTCGATAATAGGCCCGCACTTCGAAATCTGTTTCTGAAGAACAGAAGGGACAGGGGTTTGGGGGAATAGGTGAAAACCTTTCCTGTGTCTTGCATCATTACATGCAGTGGTACCTTTCATTATTCCTCCACAGGATAAAGCTATTCATACCTCGACTTGTTCAGGCACTGGCAACATTATTCTTGGGAAAACAAAGGGCCAGAAACAGGCATTTTGCCACTGTGCCACTCTATCTCCCCACCCTCAGTCAAAAGAGTGAAATCATTCAATGTCACCTTCCTCTAACAGTCCCGATTGCGCCTTTATGTAGCCTACAAGATTGCCTCGGGCCTTTTTACAAGGAAAACTTGGAACTGCACACTGGTATGCAATTATAATTCATGCATGCAGGACTATGTCCGTGCATTTCCTCGCACGCATGCGCATGCTTCACTGCTTAGAGTCACATTCCATGACATTTCCAAACAGTAGGAGAAAATCTTCAGAACTGGGAATCGGACCGCCTTAGTGCAGAAGACCTGAATGTTTGAAGGGCAAAAAATTGTTCTTTCAGAACTACACTGCCCCTTCCTAAAAAAACTCCACTTTTTTTTTGTCTGGTGTGTGGTGGGGTGAGAGGGGGGGGGAAATGGCTGCTGCTCAATTCATGATGAAATCCTAGCTGGGGGGAACTAGGCAGTGAGCCACAGAAGGTCTATTGATCCCACTCTTCCTTCACGGAGCTCAGAACAGCATACATGGTTTTCCCATCCCCAATTTATCCTCACAACAACAACCCTGTGAGGTGGGTAAGGCTGAGACTGTGACTGACCCAAGGTCACCCATGGCAGAGCATGGATTTGAACTTGGCTCTCCCAGATCTTAGTATGATACCCTAACCACTGCACGATACTGGCTCCCTAAAGGGATGAAGAGAGGACAAGGGTTGCCAAGTCCCCCCGGGGGGTGGGGAAACCCTGCCCGAAGGACTCGTTCCCCGCCGGCGGGGATTGAGCCGCCGGGGGGGACCCCATCCCCAAAGCGTGTGACGTTGTCTGCCCCCAACTCCCCCCCCTATTACAAAGGTAGGATTTGGCAACCCTAGAGAGGAGGGAGAAAAGAGTGCATCACAAAATTATGAACAGGTCCTTAGGTAGGTTATCCAATCTCCAGGTGGCACCTGGAGATCTCCTTCTATTACAACTGATCTCCAGGAAATAATGATCAGTTCCTCTGGAGAAAATGGCTGATTTGGAGGGAGGACTCTATGACATTATACACTGTTGAGGTCCCTCCCCCTCCCCAAACCCTGCCCTCCCCAGGCTCCACCCCCCAAATCTCCAGGTATTTCCCAACCCAGAGCTGGTAACCCTATCCTTAGGGTTAGAGGTTGGCCCCTGGACCAAAGGGCCGAAAACCCTGAAGTACAAAAAGGAAATGGTGGCAGTAGCTTTAGATGCAATCTCAGTTTTGGCCACAAGAGGGCCTGCATCCAAAAAGCTTACCTAACACACTGGATTCCATGATCTGCTGCAATGGGAGCAGTGGGGTTGCTGGTGGGGCCTGATCCAAACCAGATGGAGGCAGGCCTACACAGGAAGCTGTGTTATCTGCTGCTTGCACTGAACAGAGAACAGGAAAAAAAGACAACAGAGTACTTGAGAACTACACTGATCTACAGGGCTGGAGAAAAATGCCTGTATTAAATGTCAATTTAATAAAGGCATCATGAGATGTTATTTACCTCTATGCTGTGAAAATCTTCCACTGTCCATTTTCATGCAATAAACCTCTATTCAAGGGACAGGGCATTTTTCTCCAGGCCTGCTGGCCACCCAAACAGGCTGTCCCTATTCCCTCCATTGTTCTCTATGGTGGGAAGAAAAAGTAACTATGGTGGGGGGGAAAGGGAATATTGTGGAAGTTACTTTTATCCCACCACAGAGAACAATGGAGGTGATAGGGGCAACCTGTTTGGGGACCCATAGAACTGGACCTCCTGGTTCAATGTTCTTGAAACATGGTGGGTATCTTGGGGAGAGGCCCCAGCAGCTACCCTGTGAGTTTGTAGCCTCTCCCTCAAACCCCTCCCCTCCAGCCCCCAGAATATACCCTATGTTTTCGCCATTGACTTCAAGGCCCATAGGATATAATGGGGCAAAAATTGACATTCGGCTGGCTGAAAGACTCTCCAATGAGCTCCTACTGCCGAAATTGACATGCAGAAGTCTTTCTGCCATTGATTCTGTCCGACTCTGCCAAATCCGAATCGGGCCAATTTTTTTTTTTTTTGCACACCCCTACTAAAGATGGCTCCTGGGCCTGGAATACTGAAGACCACTTACTCTAGAGGGAGAAAGGGGTGGCAGAATGATTGAACACAGTAGGGGTGTGTGAGATATATCCTCCAGATTCAAGAAGCCTACCAAAATTATTGGCGCAAAAGGCTGGTTCCAACGGTATCATTGGGACTGTCAGCGGAGTCAGATCCAAACCAGATGGGGACAGGGCGGCATAGTAAGCTGGGTTTTCTGCTCCTGGCACAGAATATGGAACATTGTGGAAGAAAGAAAGACAACAGAACGCTTGAGAACTGACAAACGCAAGAGTTCGGGAATTAAAGAGTGACCTAGCACATGAACCATGGATCGTGCTGAAGAAGAGGTTTCCTAGATTCCTTTGGAGGACATGGAACATGGGGTGGAGTGGGGGTCTGGGGTGCGGGGTTCTTCTTGCCAGTCCTTCCCACCAAACCCTTGCTGCCTTCGCGGTTTGGTTGTTGGTAGCACGTTTTCTAACAGATCTCTGTACGGTCAGAAAAGTGTGAGCAGCCCTGGACTCCTCTCTGTTGAGTGAATGAATTTTTAGTGATTGTTATGAACATTGGGTGTCCCATTCTGAAGCCTAGGTTTAACGGCTCCCTCCCCGTTTAATTTTTGTTCCTGTTTAGAAGAGCTGGATACTTCTGGCAAATGGAGAAATTATCATGTGGTTTTTGTTAAGAAGGAAGCCTTTGCTTGTCAATTTGAAAAGGTCAACCTTGTTAAATCGTTATTTTGTTAGTTTGGAGATAACAGTGTAATTGGCAAGCAAAAGCCAGGTTCCACACAATGGTGGAGGGTGGGTCTCTAGCAGCTGAAACTGGCTTCGGTATGGTTTCTACTTCCGCATTGTCATTTTTGTCACTCGTTTGTCCCTATTGCTTCAGGGTTTCTTCCACCACCACCCCAAAATGTGTTTTGTCCTCTCTAGCAGTGTTTCCTCTAAGCTGAGTTAGTGTGAGCTAGCTCATAGTTTTTTAGCCTCCGGATGACTCCAGAGCAAACTAATTTGTGCAGCGGCCAAATCGCTCGGCCACAACTTTAATGCCAGCAGCTCACGAGGTAGGATTTTTGCTGCACAAGACTTAGAGGGAACAGTCCCAGAGGGAGCAAAACACATGTGGAGAAGGGATGGGAAACCCAAAGCAACAGGGACAAATGAGTGACAAAAATGTCAATGCGGAAGTGCCCTTTGTTTGTCAAGACTGAAAGTTTCTTCATTCCTGTGTGGAAGATTTTTGCCTGAAGGAAAACCTTTCTTTTAGGGGAAAGTGTAGGTAAGCCTATCAAGGGCCCCGGTCACATGGACCGGATATCGCGCGGGGGGGAGGCGTGGCTAATTGCCCCGGCGATCACACGACAATTCTGCAGCATGGCGAAGAAGCGGCATGGCATGATCACACCAGCAATGGCTAGGGGCCGCTGCCGTGACAAACGGGGTCATTTATTTTTTCTAAGCCGAAACGGCACTTTCGCTTTCCTCTTTGTGCGCATGCGCCGTTGGGTGCTTGTGCGCATCTTGTGGAGACGTGGGGGGGAAAAACCTGTTTGCGAAGGGACATGGGCGGGCGCCGGATGCCACCACCGGAAACGCGATCAGACGCCAGCCCTTGCCCCGTGGTTTCCGGAAACTAGTACCTCAGGGGTACTAGTTTTTAACTCCGCATCTTCGGCGGGAAGCCTCGGGTTCGCCACGGGAGCTCAACGCTTCCCAGAAGTTGCGGTGTGATCGCGCCCGGAAAATCTACCTATCTTCCGTCTCTGTAGCGTGGCTAATGCTCCATGTGACCGCAGCCTAGGTGTCTTTTTTTGTTTTGTATTTGTGTTGGGAGTCTTGTGTGGAGTACTGACATTTCTTCCATTTGTCAAACAAATCTTTCCTGTTCTCTCTCCTAAGGAAAGTTGTGGATATTTGGCGTATACCCTGGGTCCTGGAGTGTGGCTAAGCTTCCTGGGCTGGTCTTAAAGGTGCCACTGGACTCAAACATTGTTCTGCTACTTCAGACCAACAGGGCTACCCACTTGAATCTATTGCAGGAGAGAGAAAGACAACATAAATGTTTGGGGAGCAACATAATGCAGAGCTCTGTACCTGGGGGCCTTTAGCACACAGCAGTTTTGGATTCCTTGGGGAAAGAAGAGTGATCTAGTCAGGGGTCATTTTGTAGAAAAAGAGGTGCAGGAGCTCATTAGCACAACGCATTAGCATAACTTATTTGCATACGCCACACCCCCTGACATCACCGGAAGTGTGTCAGAAGGCAACACCCACCGCTCAGGCGCCACTGGACTGCTTTGGATTGCTAGCTATTGGGGGGGGGGGCGAGAACGTGCAGATCTGTCCTCACAGAGGAAGGAGAGCTTGTACCTGAATAAAACTTGGTCTTAAAGGTGTCACTGGACTGCTTTGGGCCGGGGGGAGCTCTGCAACTTACCTGGCTGCTTCTTGCTCTGACTGAGGGCTGCTGGGAGCAGGGTGTGTGGCTTGTTGCATGTGCCCACCCCCTGGGCTCTTTACTGCCAGAGCTCCGCTCCTGTGCGCTCCTGCAGGAAATGACCCCTGGATCTAGTGCACTGGGGCAGGCGGCACTAAAGATCAAGACTCTGGGATCCCCTTGGAGGGCAAAGAATACAATGGGGGTGGAATGCAGGACTCCCCCCACTTGGCAGTTTGACGGAAAGACTCTAGGGGGTGGGAGGATGTCAGAATGTCCAGATTCAGGTGGGAAGCCATGTTGGTCTGAAGCAACGGAACAAAGTATGAGCCCAGTGGCACCTTCGAGACAAACAAAGTTTAATTCTGGGTATAAGCTTTTATGTGCACGCGCAGTTCGTGCAGGTATCTGAAGAAGTGTGCACGCACACAGAAGCCTATACCCAGAATTAAACTTTTGTTGTTCTTAAAAATGCCACCGGACGCAAACTTTGGTAGACTGTACAGATGTTACTCCTTGCTGCACCATTCATGCCCAACTTCTCTCCCGACGGGGGTCCGTTTCTTGTGCTTCCTAATGCACAGAGTCTGGTCCCTGAAGCAGGACTTCTGTCCCATTTACAGTGCAGTGAGCAGAGCTCCACTATAGCTTTGGAATGGTGTGCCTCTGCTTTGCGGTGCAGTGCTAAGACTTCCAGACCACACACACACTTTCCTAAGAGTAAGGAGACCTGTCCAAAAATGTACATGTTGCCTCATGCAGATTTCTTATAGCTGCCTTCCTCCAACCATCTTCTCCATCCGTAGGTGACCAACCAACCATTCCTTCCACTACAGCACTTGCACCCCCCCCAAAACATTACAAAAAGCTTCAGGCACAAGATGTTGATGGAAAAACAGTACATCTGCATGCATTACTATTTATTTATTTATTTACAGTTTGGTGTAGTGGTTAGGTGTACGGACTCTAATCTGGGAGAACCGGGTTTGATTCCCCACTCCTCCACATGTGGCTGCTGGTGTGACCTTGGGTTAGTGACAAGTTCTCTCAAAGTTGTTCTCTCATGAGCAGTTCTCTCAGAGCTCTCTCAGCCTCACCTACCTCACAGGATGTCTGTTGTGGGGAGGGGGAGGAGATTGTAAGCCGCTCTGAGACTCCTTCGGGTAGTGAAGGGCGGGGTATAAATCCAATCTCTTCTTCTTCTACTACTTTGTACACTGCCTTTCTTCCCAACAGGGATGCGAAGTGGCTTACATCATTCCCCTCTCCTCCATTTTAACCTCACAACAACCCAGTGAAGTAGGTTTAGGCTGAAAGAAAGTAACTGGTTGAAAGTCATCCTAGTGAGCTTCCGTGGTAGAGTGAAGATTTGAACCTGGGTCTACAAGATCCTAGTCTGACACTCTAACCACTATGCCACACCATCAGATCTTGGAGGTGGCATGCAAGACACTTTTCACTGACTTCTTTTGGCCCCTAATTTCTCCAGCATCCTACCCAACCTTCTACCAGACCCCACATTGCTCACCTTGTTCAGAACCGGAGAGGTCCAGGGACTTCAGCACATTCTCTAGTAAGTCATCCTGAAGAAAAGGATGGAGACGGCTCAAAGTCCTTCATTCTTTCCCCCTTCCTCCCCCCCACTTATTCCTCCCCTTTGAGCTCCTCTTATTCATCGTTTTATTTGTATTTCACAATTCCCTGGTTGGTTGGAGGGAGGAGGGGGAGAGAGAAAGAGAGAGACTGACCTGGCAAGAAGGTGAACTGTCTCCACATGCCCCCAGGTTTTCATGCACTTCATCAGCCACTGGCTGCGCATAGTCATTTGGACCTATGAGAGAAAATAATACATAAACAGTGATGCTTTCCATCTCACCTACAGCATTTGTTCCTCCGTCTGGATTCCCATCAGAAACCCTTTTCCAGATATCTGGCCAGACTGTTCTTACCGACAGGATGCTGGATTTCAAACACTTTGTGAGGGTCTTCCGAATCTGTGCTGTTATCAGTTATCAGTTTGATCTCTGGCTTTCGGTTCAGGGCAGAGCGGAAGTTTCTTTTCCAGTCCGAAGGGGTCCGGGGATCAGTCCTTGGATCGAAGCGGCCGCTGGCAATGGCCCAAGCCTAGAGCAAGAAGAGGAACTTTTTTCAAGTCTATAAACAAATTCACGAAGGATAAATCTATCAATGGCTATTAGCTGTGATGCTAAATGGAGCCTCCATGTTCAGAGGCAGTAGCCTGATAAACACTCATTCTGGGAACAGTAATAAAGGAAACTTTGCACTTTATGCCCTGCTTGTAGACCTTGCTAGGGGCATCTCGTTGGCCACTATGTGAAACAGGATGCTAGACCAGATGGACCATTAGTCTTATCCAACATGGCTGCTCTTAAATCCTGCCCACCCCTTTTCATCAGTAGCCAATCAGAAGCCTTTGAAATCTCAGAAGCAGAGCACGAAAACAATCTCCTTGTCCTACTGTTTGTCACCAGCACCAGATACTGAGATGTTCTGTCTCTGAGCATGGAAGTTGTTCAGCTATCACAATCACTGTCGACAGAACTGTTCCCCATGAATTTGTCTATTTCAGTTCTTTTTGGAAAAAGTCATCTTAACTAGCAGCTGTCATTACATCTTGCTGCAGTATATTCCGGAAGTTCATAGTTACCGATTTGGGATGCCTTCAACTAAACTTCTAATTTGCTGTGACAGCCAAGGAAAGGAGTTTGGTTCCATCCCATAGACCAGTATTCAAAACCAACCTTCATCTGTGCCTATCCTGTAAGACAGGGGTCCACAATGTGGCACCCATGGGAGCCCACAAAGTGTTTCTAGCAAGTCGGCGGGGCTAGGTAGAGCTCTTGCCCGGCAGCACTTCTGATTGGCTACAGGAGGTCTTGATTGGCTGTGCAGATTAAAATATCATTTCCATGGCAACAGCCACACTAGTGTTGGTTTTATTCTCTCTCTCAATACTTTTAAAAAATATATATTTTATTGATTAACCAAAACAAAATATACAATATTCTAATATACATAATATAAAAACTTAAAATTGAGAAGTTAAAATTGAGAATACATTATTAAATAAAGCTGGCTTTACAGATTTCAACAGATTACGTGCACCACTTTGAACACTTGCTAGGCATTATTTTTTTAACAGCAGTTTAACAGTGGAAGATCACTGGAGGTAAACATAATTTTGTATGTGGTTCGTAAAAGAGTAGGGACACATCCACACTCCACACAGGCAACAGTTTTACCTCAAAAAGCTGGAAATCTTCTGGGATGGTACTGTGCCGAGACCCATGCTTCCACGGTATTCGGAACCTGGTCCGTTCCGGGTTCAGCCATGACACCCCTGGAAATCGCTGGGCATCCAGCTGTTCCAGCAGCCAGGGCACAATGAGGGGCCTTTGGGCCCCCATGGGAGATGTTGGACGTGGGGCCCAGGTGGAGAGCAAACAAGGTGTCACAGTGTAATCTGCTGGGGAGAGAGAAGGAATGAAATAATCTGGGTGTGTACACATTTAGATACACACCAGATTACAAAAACCTGGCTTGGCAGCAATCACACCCACCGTTTTCTGATCCTTTTTAACGGGCTTCCCCCCACCTTCGCAAAACACATTCACACCTTCTAACCTGTCGCCCTCATAATAGCCCTGGATTATAATCTATCTGCCCCTTTTACAACTGGTCAGGGCTAAACGGAGGCCGGGGAGACAAACACATGTCCCAGAGGTAGGGTTGCCAAATCCAGGTTTGGAAACTCCTGAAGATTTGGGGATGGAATTCAGTGGGGTAAAATGCCATAGAGTCCACCCTCCAAAGAATCTATTTTCCCCAAGGGAGCTGATCGCTTTAGTCTGGAGATAAACTGTAATTCCAGGGGATCCCCAGGTCCCACCTGGAGGCTGGCATCCCTACACAGAGGCGTCCCCCGGGAGGGGTATCCAGAGCTGGCTGTGCGTCCAAAGTCCAAAGCCGGCCAACTGAGACCTTGGAGAACTCAGGGGGGCTGCGGAAACGGTTGCGAAACCGGTTTGAATCCTCGCCTCCTCGAAATCTGGAAGGGCCGCGTCTCTCTTCCTGCTTCCTCCCCCTGTATGCCTGACTCTCTTCGTCACCGCATGCTCCCCCACCCCGAGGCAAGACCCACCTGGCCAGGGCACCGCTTTTTCCTCCTCTCTAAGGTGCACCAAAACAGGAGACTTCCTCGGCCTCCTAA
>NW_015164218.1:293182-371522 GCF_001447785.1 Gekko japonicus
AGCCGCTTCTGCAATCCGAACTCCTGGCTGGCGTGGCTCTGTTGGTGGAGGAGGGAAATTTCCTCGAAGGCAGGGAGGGGGCAGTTTCTTTAGCAAGAGACGGTTTTAAAAGCGAGAAGGATCATACTTTTCATTAGGATGACTGACTCGCGGCGTTACGAAATAGTGAGCGAGCTTCGGGGTTCTTCTGCAGAACTCATTGGTCAGGCTGGAGGTGAAGCCAAACAAAATGATGCGGGGGCGGAGGAAAATGTTCGCTCAGCCTCATGGTGAAAGCTCTCCTTTTGGACTAGGAGCTGGGAGTCCCAGGTTCGAATCCCCACTGCACATGGAAACACAGTCTAGGGTTGCCAGATCTAGGTTGGGAAATTCCTGGAGATTGGGGGTGGAGCCTGGGGGGACACAGGGATCTCAGTGGGGTACAATACCTTAGAGTCCACCCTCCAAAGTATTCATTTTCTCTAGGGGAACTGATCTCTCTAGTCTGGAGATGAATTCCGGGGGATCCCACCTGGAGGCTGGCATCCCTAGAGCTCACTAGGAAATCTTGGGCCAGTCAGTCTTTTTCAGCCTTTTTATCACGGGGCTGTTGGTTGTGAGGATAACATGGAGGGGAGGAGAACAAGGTTGTACATTGCTGAGAGTCCCCGTTGGAGGCGGGGTATAAATGTCTAAGATAAACAAAGGCATTAAAATAAGAGGGAGAGGAGGAAGTGTCCTGCAGAATTAATTAACCTGAGATGTTCTTTGCGCCTAGAATAGACGGCTTAATGTAATTAAGTCTGTATAACACTTCCTGTGCTCTCTCTGAAGGCTGTACAGAGTGGCAGACAGAACAGCTGCTCTGTCGCATCTGTGATGGATTTCCCCCCTCCTCTGCCCGCCCCCCCTTTAACATCGAGCCAGGGGGAACTCCAAAGCTTGAGCACTAAAGTGTGATGCTTTTGAAAGGCGCTAATCAAAGTATTACTTGTGCTTTGGGATTTAGAAAAAAGGGGGGGGGAGTTTCTGAGGAAACAAGAAGTAGACAGTGGTGTAGGTTTGCTTGCTGGAAGACAGCTGCATTTCGTGTTTCTGAGCCTGGCTTTTGTCCAAAATGAACAGGAGTGGGCATCTTAGAGGGTGACTTTGGACTAGAATCTGGGGGTGGGGGTGGGTGAAGTCCAGTGTTCTGTCTCCTGTGCGCAGAGTGGCCACTCATTGGACGATTCTGCATCTAACATCCGCTCCACAGTTTCTCATCTGGGAGGGAAAGATGCAGCTCAAAACCACATTCAGATACCTCAGGGCAACACTGTACTGACTGCAAAGTCACCCCTGAATGTCCGTAAATCTATGCAGAAAGTACCATAAAATCCGATGATCAAAGAAATGGAAAGCGGCATGGAGTGCGGAGGATACCATAAAATCTGATGATCAAAGGAGGTGAAAGCAGCGTGCAATGCAGAGGGGAATTTCTGTTCCAAGGTGGGTTTTGTAAAACAACGGAGGGAAAAGCCAATGCAGAATCGCCCCATTAACACAGGAAGCCCCACTCAGCAGCAGTCTGGAGCCGTGCAGAATCTCCCACTGCCCACTTTAAGATTACAGCGGTTATATTCTGCTCAGGGCGTGAACTGCTCCACTCAGTGGGGGGGGATTAGAGGGAACATTACAGCTGATTTATGGTTCAGAAACATACTTGGGTAAAGGGTTAGGGATTGTGTGGACTAGACTACTGTGTATAGTTCATGCTGTCTGTTCTTGTAAGCAGGTTCCAACTGTGTGATTTCTCCATCATTTGACACGCCGTGTTGATGCTTATGGTTTGTGTCGGTTCTGTGCAGATTTCTGCTGGGTTCCAGATTTCTACAGCCCAAATCCTATTGCATTGTTTATTGGACATCCTGTCCTGTTGACTGTATTAACTTACATTGTGTCATCCACCCTAAATCCCAGTGAGGAAGGCGACTGTGCATGTGCATACCATGTCCTTGTTCAGACACAGCAGGTGCCTGGCTATCCGTCTCTTCCTCCAAGGAGTCATTCCAGTATTCATTTTTGGAATTTGTAAGTATGTTCCCCCAAGGGTGCATTCAGACGGGGTATTTCAGCCGGCATAAACTGTACCGGTTGGAACCATTGCAGTTTATGCCGGCTGAAACGCAATCACACTTACCTCCTGACTGCGGAGCCCATTGCTGTATGCCCGTTCACACACAGTGGGCGTCGGCGGTTTTTTTTAAACTCAGTTTGCGCATGCGCATAGGCAGCCATCCACAGAATGGCGATCTTTGCGCATGCACAATACACCCCTCCCGAAAAGCATGCCCTGAAGAGAGGACTTACCTTTAAAGTTTAAAGAGCAAACTGGCCTCCCTGAGGTCCCGGACTCCTCTGAAACGTTAAACTAAGGACCTTTTCTTTTTTGTTTAAACAAACGCCGGGGCGAAGCTTCGCCCAAGCGCATATCGCCGAAGCCAAAAAAAAAAAAAAAAAGCGGGTGAAAATCGGAAGCCCCGGGCTTCCGAACAGAAGTGGCTCTACAACAGTGGAGAGCGATCAGATGGGGGGGGGGGGAAGCGATTACAACCGTCGCACTTGATACCACCACTTGGGGACCTAGTGGCAGAATACAACGGTTTAAATTTCTTTGCAACGGTTAGAGATGGAAGGCAGATGTTCGCCGTGTGAATGCCAGTAAGTACACCGATTCCAACCGGCACCTATACCGTAGCAAATGCCCCGTCTGAACGCACCCCAAGTGTCTTAAAAGAGAATTCATGACAGGATGAAGGGACTACTTTTCCTGTTTCTAAGAGATAACAGTAGAGGGTGCTAATGTCCAATATTTCCTGGTAGCTTTTATGATTTGTTTGTTTGATTAAACACACACACACACACACACACACACACACAGGTTGAATCCAGGGCCTAACCAGTTGGCTGGAGAATTTTGAAAGAGGTTATCTTCGATAGTCTTGTCCCCGCCCCTCCAGGGACTTTTTCAAAGAGACATGATTCCAAGCACTGGTCTTTTCCCTTAAAACATATTACATCAGCATGGATCTTCTAAAGTGGCACTGGATCCCAGAGATTTGCCCTGAGTTGCAGACCCATTGGGGAGGTGGCAAATAGATCTCATTGCAAGTAAGATCTCTGCTGTGCTTTCCTTGTGACAGCCGGAAAGAGAGGCACAAAACGCTCTTTGTCATGTTATGGAGTGTGGTGCTCACGTCTAGACTCTGATTGTTTGCTTTCTTGCCCTGATGAAGAATATTGATACAGAAGGGTAGGGCTGGATTAATCACCAACTACAAGGAGTATTCTCCGGAGCAAAGCCCAAACCAGACTTTCAAGGAATTGTATGGGACGCCCCCCCCCTGTTCTGTTGCCAGGGTAGAGAGATCAGTTTTCAAATGAGGAAGGGCCTTTGTGTGCAGTTATGCCAGTGTAAGCATGGGGAAAGAGCGCTGGTTACAGGTGAGTGGAAGGCCCTTCAAAACAGCATTAGGCTCCCAAGCCACAATCTTCACTTCAGCATGGTGGGATCGGGGCCCAAATAATCTCATGCCATCCACTAACTGGAGTGGGTTCTGCAATACAGGCATCCTAATGGACCGTCTAAACTGATTGCTCCTCCTTCCAGTTAGAAATACCCCTGTCCCAATGTGGTGTAGTAGCTGGAGTGTCAATGGGTTTTTTTTGCCTGTTCCCTCATTGATTGCTGGAATAGAATTTAGCAGTTTGGTTTTTTTAAAAATTAAGACAACAGTTGACCTGTTGGTGAGTGTGGTTGAGAAGAAGACAGCAAAAAAGTAACCAAAAAGGGCATTCCATGTATGAGACTGTAATCGATTTGTTAAGCATTTTGGAACCTCTGTGTTCTGGCCTCTTCCCAATCTGACCAATGATTGTGAACCAACTGGTAGAATCTGAAACAAAACTTTCGTCTGTTCTTGTTTGTATGGCATGATTTGCCAGGGAGTGGGGACAGAGCGGAATGTGGGCATTTAGAACTGGCAGGGGGAGTGGGGAACAAGAATGGTTAGTTGGAGAAACAGGTGTCTGGCCAACAAAATAAAGATGGGTCCCCCCCCACACACACATACTGTGAAAAACAGGAGCTTCACTCATTTGGGAGTAAGCCAAGTTGCACATAGTGGGACTTGCTCCCACATAAACAATTCTATGGTTGGGTTCCTGCTCTAAGTACACATCCTGAAGCCCCACTAGCTGAACATGGTAGGACTTGCTGCTGAATAAACACAACACAAGGATTGTAAAGTTGGATTCCCCAAAGAACACACATTTGTCAGCAGAACAAAATTCGAGTCCAGTTTTTGTGTGCATGCACACTTCTTCAGATACATTGAAATGGAAATTACCAGTCCATACATATAGGTAGAGGGTGAGCAGCAAATTAGCATACAACATAATGAAGAAGTTTAACAGCTGCAAGGACCAAACAGGAATAACAAGCTTAGTTGTCTGTTGGCATACACCCCTAGTGAACTAGAAGAAATTTCATATTCATAAGATCCAGAGGAGCCCTTCGATGTTACAGACACAGCATTGGCCTCTGTTTAGACATTCCCGCCCTTTCAAATGGCTGCTTATGGGCAGAATTTCAAGAGTCTTCCATTGCCATTTCTCTACAAATAGGCAAATTCCTGTGTCTGTCTGTTGAACTGGCTATCATGCAATCTTTGAACCACATAGAAGACCTAGGCTGGTCTCCACCTCCCCATCCACAGCTTTGTTTTGTGTGTTCCGGAGTAGAGGACACAATGCCGTTAAAGATGGAGCCCACAACTCCTGTGCCTATATTTAAATATTTGTTGTAAATATCAATGGCTCTTTTTGTAGAAAAAGCCCAGCAGGAACTCATTAGCATAATAGGCCACACCCCGACAGCACAGCTCATTAGCACATTAGGCCGCACCCCCATGTTACCAGAAGTGTGGTCATCCAGCCACACCCACCTTTTGCTTCTTATTCTGTTTACCTTGTCTGTTGTCAAAGTTCCAGGGCTTTTTTTGTAGCAGGGACTCCTTTGCATGTTAGGCCACATTCCCCTACTGTAGCCAATCCTAATGAGTTTCTGCTGTTGGGTGTGGCCTATTATGCTAATGAGTTCCTGCTGGGCGTGGCCAACTCGGGAGCCAGCCGGAACTCCGTTCCTGTGCGTTCCTGCCCCAAAATAGCCCTGAATACATGAACACGTGGACCTGCCTTATTAGACTGAAAGTGCCCTTTAGAAGTGCCCTTCTAAAGTTGTTTTTGTTTTTTTTTTTGCTCTGCAGAGTGATCACTGCCTGCTTCATTCTGTCTAGAAATATGTTTACTCCGTGACTTGGAGAAAAGAAAGCCAGTCCCCGGCTGGGGGAAGCCCCCCTCCCAAAGGGTCTGGTGAGGAGACCCCCCCAGAGTAACCACCAGGGGCTGAAAAGGACACTCAAGAGTGGTACCTTCAACCACCCCCTCATCTGCTAGCAAATTAAGACATGGAACTATCAGCCAATAGAGTGGTAATTCAACAGGTGAAGCGTTTTCCCCCCTTGGATACTCCGTTTCCATTCGCCGAACTCCTGTTTCCCCTAAGGCTTTAATAGGGAGCCCTGCTGGCGGGAGGGTGAAAAGGCGACATTCTTTGCTTCTCTTCTTTCTACTTTTACGGGGCAGAAAACATGATACATTTTCGACAGAAGGGAGGGATGAGTTGTTCTTTAAAATCGAGAATCTCCAACCACCCCGCTCTGCAAAGACCCGCGATGATGGGGGACCCGAAGCCTCACAGGGACACTTAGGAGACCGCAATCCTTAGAGAGAGACCCCGCCCACTTCACGGTCTCTTTCACCCCCGCCCGCCCCGCCGTCTTCCCTTCTGCGCGCGCACACGCCCCTTCGGCCGTTGCTCCGGGGCACGCACGCGACTGCGCCCCGCCCCTCGCTCCCTCCTCCCGCGCGTGCTGACGAGCAAGAGGGCGGAGGCGGGCGAGGAGTCCGGAGCCGCCGCCGCCGCCGCCGCCGCCGCTCGCCTCGCCCCTTCCCTCTCTCCCTCCCTCCCCCTCAGTCGCTGCCAGACGTTGCCGGGGCGGCTGCTCTCCCCTTTTTTCCTTCGCCTTCACCCCCGCAGGCGCGCACATTCCCCTCTGCGGGCACCCTCCCCGCCGCGGCCGCCTCCTTGGCTTCCCCGCAGCCAGCACAGCAGCCCCTCCGCGCCGGCCGCCATGAACCCGAGCTGCGCCCGTTGCGGCAAGATCGTGTATCCGACCGAGAAGGTGAACTGCCTCGACAAGGTGGGTGCTGCCAGGGAGGAGACGGGCCGGAGTTGGGGGAGGGGGTTGGGGGAGGAAGAGGGAACTGACGGGTGGCTGAGGGAGCAATTTGGGGGGTGGTATAGGGGTGGATAAGGGAGGGGAAGGGGCGAATTGGGGGCTGGGAAAGGAGTAACGGGGTTGGATAAGGGAGGGGAAGGGGCAAATTGGGGGTTAGGAGAGGAGTAACTTGGGGTGGATTGGAGGTTGGGAAAGGGAGGGGGAAGGGGTAACTTGGGGTAGGAGAAGAGGGCAAGTTGGGGTCGAGAAAGGTGTTAATGGGGGCTGGGGGCAGGGTGTAATTTAGGGGTGGGTTGGGGTTTGGATGAGGGAGGGGAAGGGGCAGTTTGAGGGAAGGCGGGGGTAGGAGACGGGGCAGGGGGTTGGGGAAGGGTGTGACTCTGGGGTGGGTTAGGGTTTGGATAAGGGAGGGGAAGGCGGCAATTTGTGGGTGGGTGGAATAAGGGTGGGGAAAGGGGCAGCTTGGAGGGGAGGAAAGTAGAGCACTGTCCTGGGGGAAATTGGCAGGGAAGCGATGCAGGCCCCGAATTGCCGGAAGGAGAGTCTGAGAATAAGGAAGTGTGTGGAAGGCGCAAAGGGAGGGCAAGGGGGCCTTTGATGGCTGGTGGAAGGCAGGGGGTGAAGAAGGGGCAGTTGTCCATGGGAAGAGGTACCCAAGGCAGGCTGGATTAGAAAGCGGGGAGGCGAAGGCTTGAGGGAGGGGGGAGTAGGTAGGAGTTGCTGAGAAGGGACCGGGGAGGGAAGGGTGTGGAGAATGGGCGAGGGGCCTGGGAGAAGGGAGGGACAGGTCTGGGTGGGCTAACAGGTTGATATGAAGGCAGCAAGTGCAGAGTTCTGGTGGAGGAACAAAGAGGATTGAATAAACAGGGGTGTGTGTTTGTTTTTAAATTGCCTCTAGGGGTGTAAGTGACAAGGAAATCAGTTTTGAGGCACGCCAGAGGAATGGGGTGTGGAGGCTGTGTGTGTGTGGGGGGGGGTTGCCTGTGGAGGATAACTGGCTTGGTTTAGGTAGGTCAAAGGTAGTGTATCTGGCCTGCCTCAGTGAGAAATGCAATTTGGTGGTTGACTTTGGGAGGAGGGATTATAGAAAGGAGGCAGAATGGGAAGGGTTTAATAAGACCGATGATCTGTGAACAGCTGGTCCCTTTGGGGATGAAGAAGTGACTTGGTAGGCTGCAGATGTTTGGTCCCACATATGTCATTGGGTAGGGATAAGCTGTGTGTGTGGGCGGGGTGTAATTTCACTTGGAGTCAAAAGGTTAGGCAGCTGAGATTCTCGATGGAATGGGAGTAAGGGGTTAGAATATCTGGGAATTAACACATTGTCTCCCAACAGTCTTCCTTTTGGGAAAGACTTGGGTTTAAGGGACAGAAGCAGGGGATTGTTTTGAGGTCCATAAGCATGCAATAGCAACAGGAGAAATGACTGCAAGTGATTGTGTGTATGAATCTTATATCTAGCACCCTTCTTCTTTCCCTGTGAATGATGGCTGCCAAAGCAGATCTTCCATATTATAGCATTCTCGTTTAGTGGGAAGGTATGTGAGTTGAGCTCACCTAAATAAGCGCAGCAGGCCCCAAACCTGACTTTCTCTTTCCTCTTTTCTTTGTTAAACTGCTGGTAAGTCCAGTTGACATAAGCTTGCTTACATTTCTGATAGCATTTCTTCTCCATTCTCTCAAGAAGAGAGTGTGGCATAAAAGAATACTGCTGGAGAACAGCACCTTCTCAGTTCCTCGGGTTTATGTTGCAAAGGGGAAAAACACACACTATGGAACAACTGAATTGGTGTTGGGGATGTTCCAGACTTGACTGCCAAGGTCAAAAAACATTTTTGAACTGCCTTGATGGCTGTTGGTTTTTTTAAAAAAATATGTGTCATTGCCAGTATTTTAAATTTTGCTTTTCATGAACAATTAACAGAATTATACCAGTGCTTATTTTATTCCATGGTAACACACACAGTTAGGGGTCTCAACAGACAAAATGAAAAGAAGGCTTCTCGGGGAATAACTAGCTATCATCTGCTTTACATTAAATTCTGGTCCCCTGGCTCCACCCTTTGAACTGATTGTTCTGCAGTGTTTCCAACTTTCAAAACTTAGTATTGGTTTTATAGATCTCTTGTAAGAATTGATTCCTTGTTTTGCAGTTAAAGTAGCTTACAAATATTTTAAATTGCAGCGTCTTCCCTGTGGAACTCCATAGTTTAGGAGAAATCAGTTGTGTGTGTTTTGTTGATATTCTCAGTGAAAGTGTCAATTCTAGTTTGTCTTTTGGTTGCTAATACCTGCACTTCGGGGCTGTTCCCTCCAGGAAGATGTCTTTGTGGCTTTTTCTGTAAAAAAATGAAGATATCTTGATACAAGATTCTACTCTTCCCCCTCCTGCCATATTCTGGGGGCATCTGATGGTCATGCTAGATGTTTAAACCTCAGTTGCCGCAGGGGTACAAAGAGAGAGAGAGTGCTGTATCCTGGCTATGCTTACTGCTTAACTCCTTGTTATAGTATTTGAGCTTGGCTGAGCTAAAAAACCACTTAGGGGATCAGACTGTGGAGAGGTAAGCTACAGGTGAGAGAGCTTAGCCTTGCCCAGCTATTCATCTTTTTTTTTGCTGTACAGTAAATTGTGGATTTAAATGAATGGGCCTGCTGTCATTATCTAATGAGCCTCCTGTGGATAGACAATTGCAGAATATGGATATGGTTCCTTATCATCCTGAAAGGGAGGATGTTCTGTGAGGACACTGACTTCAAAGGAAAAGCATGAACCAAAGCAATGAGGAGTGGCTGGCCTTTTCAAAGGAAAAGCATGAACCAAAGCAATGAGGAGTGGCTGGCCTTTTCTGTCAGTCACTTGTCTCTTACAGTTGTCTGCCACATGGTAATCACACTTGTCTTTCCCTCTCCTGCCCACTGAAAGAAGGTTCAAGTTCTTAGGTATTCAGTTAATACAGTATCAGGATCTGGGATTTTTCCAGTGCTACATATGCTGTGCAACACTTTCCTTGAAGGTGGCAAGGAGTACAGAACTATTTCCATGTTAGGGTTGTGAATGGCAGTATCTGTGCCTAGGAAGTGAAGTCTCACTCCAGTATTGATTATTCCTGAGATTTCAGGTGTAGACAGTGAGAGCCCTTTCCTTTAACACAGTAGTGGGACAGAATTTAACAGTGCCAGATAGCCAGTAGCCCCCTTGACCTAGTGCCATTCAAAGCAAGCTTACATTTGGAAGTACTTCCAAAGGGAATAGAGGAAGGAAGGGGCCTATCTCAAATTTACAGCTGTGACAGGTGCCCCCCTCCCTGTCGTGCAGTTGAATTCAACTCAAGCAGAGATTCATATGAAGTTCGGTTGTACATTTGGTGTTGCATGTGTTCTGAATTATTTTGGGACTTAGCCTGGTCACCAGATTGAGCATTGTCACTTCAGGCGATCTGTCTACTGGAACTTCCAGCAAAACAAAAATTGTGCAGGGGGGGGACTCCATTGATCAGCTCAGATTGTGACCATATCCAGTTTCTTAGATCGTAAGTCAGGTAAGCTGAGAACTGCATTAGACTGATGTTATGGGGAAAATGTTAATAAGACATTATGAGTCACTTCCATATATGGAGCCAACTAGCAGGTTATATAAAAATTTCAGTTTAGTGTAATTTTCCTTAGTATTCAAGTCCCTATCCCATCAGCTTTATAGATAACACAATTCATATAACTCCCACTTCCTGGTATTGTCCATAGTTGGTAGTATGATTTTGGTGGCTTAATTCCAACTGCAGTTGCTAAGTTCCCCCCCCCCCCAAAAAAAAGTGTGGGTATGGGGAAACTTCTGCCTTGTAGTATTTTAAGTGTTTTAAGTATTTACTTCCACTATGAGGTGTTTGTGAGGACTGCTATTACCCAAATCAGAACTGAGACTCTTGAATGATCTCCATTGTGGGATATAAAATGTTGGTTGATAATTTTTGTAGGAACTACTTTTTGAGACCACAGCTAATTCAGTGGTGCATCACTTCTGTACCTTGTGTCCTGCTAAGAACCTCATTGAATAAAAAGTAGTGATAAGCTGGATTTGACATATAAAATGTTTCATAATTTTTCTTCCTCCTGTTTTTTTAATAACCATTTGATATGGAGTAGAATTCTACCACACCAATACAAGACTGAGGGTGAACAACAATGGACTCCCTCATTGAGTTTTAATATTTTACTAGATGCTGCCCAGCAGGCAAAACTGGTCATTGCATTTTGTAGCTTGTTGCGCATGTCTGTCCTAGTCTCTGTCATGTTTACAGCTGTATTTACACAAACACCCACACTGCGTTGTGGACATCAGATAGATATGTCAACTATGGTTTTGATTTCCATATTAATCTTGCATGGTGTGTAGTACTGTCCTTTTTTCCTTCTTTTTTTGGACTGCATTGGGTGCAGTTGTATGAAGATGCTTTTTTGTGCTTGTGGTTTCTAGTTATAAGTACACCCGTGCTCTCTGTGGTACCAGAGGAGCTTCCAGTATGGGAAGCGTGGAGTCCATCCTAATTTTCATACAGATGAGCAGTGGAGGCATATGTGTATGGTTCCTCCTAACTGATCTCAAACAGTTTGGGGATTTTTAAAAACAATACGGACTAACCAGTTAGCAAACATCCTGAACACTGTACATACTGTAGACTAAGAGTTCTCAATTTACGGGTCTACATAAAGGGCCTCAACGTTAATAACGATGTGGTTACAAGTTCTTAGTGGTACATACTTGGTGGCATACTTACTATTTTACTGTTATTAATGACTTAAATTAGCAGTTTCTTCTTGTCTGCTGCAACATCAGAATTGTGAATTGCATAGGTCTTGGCTGTGTATTTTTGAAATACAGTTTGCAGACAGCCTGAAGTCTGTATATGTACAGGAGGTGGGAAGGCTGTGGTTTTGAATTGCTATTTCTCTGCAGACTTGCATCTTGGTGGCAGAAGACTTGTTATTGCCTAAATGTCCTGAGGCTCTGCTTGTCCAGGTGTTTTGCAATGAACAAAACAAATCTGCACAGGGAATCAGTTGTAAACTTCTGCCTCCAAAAAAGTCTGCAGTATGAGGCCAGTTCTGCAAATGCCAGTATTTTAGGTGGGCTTCAAAGGTCACTGAGTCAGGTCTTGGGTTTTGGGGTGGAATTGTCTTTACTTTTGAATGCTGTGGGCATCAAAAAAGAAAAGAAAAATACAATGCAGATCTTAAATGAAATGTCATGATGGAGCATGAAATTAGTTACATCTCAGGTAAATGGAGAACGGGTTTTTCCAGCTGGAAACCGGAGGGGTCTGCTGAACAGAAGAATGTAAAAAAATTCTGCAAAAGGAGTTGGCCCACAGGTGAAGGTGCAAATCTGTTGCTCTAGGCAGTCAGAGTGAGGAAGACTTCCTTTTCTCCAGTAATGAGTCATTGCCTACTTCTGTCATATTGGGTTGTGGTGATGTTTAAATATTGGGTGTGGTGCTTTTCATTCACACCAGACTCTCCATAGTTGCTTCAGGGGTGGATGCTAAGTATTCTGAGCATGAATGGTTTAAGACTACTAAACCCAGTCATGCATTTGGACATTAAGCATAAGTTTGCGCTTTGCTACATGTTAATGCTCGTTTGCAAATCTGTAACTTATGTATTTGATAAAGGAAATACTCTGAAGGTTTGTACAGAAAAAGATCTTAAATCCAAATTGAGGTGATCATATGACAAGATTACATAAAACATAGATTACATGACATCTATTAGTCTCTGCAGAACTGATTCTTGTTCCCTTCTGTTTAAAGCAAGTTTTTTTATATAGAGTTTTTTATTGCTTTTCAGTGTTTAAAGCAAGTTTCTAGTCCCCATGGATATAGAGAAGTTGTGGTAGAGTGACTTATAAACAAGTCAAGCTGTTGTGACTGTGGGATTTCTGGGCTTGTAATGGTAAATTGGCCTGCATCTCCCTTGTTCATTTCCATAGCCCTGCATGGCTTTTTACTCATTGCTGAAAGGGTGGTGCTGTTAAACAATTTGTGTCAATATATTTCTCTGGTTTTCTCTTGCCAAAATGAGTATGTTCCAATTTTCTTTCTTATAGTAGTCTGCTTTTCTTGTGTGGAAGTCTTTATTGCCAAAACATTGACTTTTCTGATTGAGTAAATCATAAATGCTATGAAATATTTTCTTTAAGATTGGCACATTTGAAAAACATAAACTTCTGGATGTGAATGGCCCTGTAGCCTCTGCCTCTCTCTCTACACAGTTGCCAGTGGGTCTTCCTGAACATGTGTATTGCAGCTCATGATGTCCACCATATCCTTTACCCAGCACTTTTAATACTGAAACCTCTGAAACTCATCTGCAGAATTTGGTGTATGTGTAAGGCAAAAAAGACACCTTTGGTTAATTTGCTCAGCTTGCATGAACAGGCCTACATGAACAAGTGTTCAGGCTGTGGAAGTTGAAAGAAGTTAGGATGGACTTTCAGAGGAAGGAAGAATTAGTGGAGATACAGGAGTCTCTTTTGTAGTGATCCACAAAACATGGACTGTCTTGCTGGCAACAGCTTGGCTACGAGAGTTTGGCAGTTCATATTGTGTTGCCTTTTTTCAGGTGACACGCGATGGGCGTTTTCCACTTGCAATCAGTGTAGTTGTTGCTTAATAACAATGCTGCCTGTTGCCAGAATGGAGTCTGTTTCTTCCTTAGGGCACTGTGCAGGAGGAAAGTGCCTCTCAGCTAACTCATTTTGTCCTGGGGTTTCAGGACTCTCTTGCATCCTCACATCAGCAAAATGAAAGCATTATGTCTTTTATGCATCTGGAAATTGAGGCTGTTCCTGCATCAATCTTGCATGAGGAGGAGCCATCTTCTGACACCATATGGGAAGCCTAGGTTGGCTTTGAAGTAACTGTGAAGGGAGACCTTGCTTGGCGTATCCAGATTATGTTTCTGTGCTTAAGGCCGCATAAGGCAACTTCCTGTCTGACTAGAGGCCTCTTGCTGCAGCTGGGTGACAGGTTGCAAATATTTCCTTTTAAGGTTCAAGCTTGTGTCAGTATAACACAATTTTTTTCAGGCTGAGCAAATTGTGTAAGCTATTAATGCTTGTTTCTTAAAAACAAAAGTAGCTGAACACTCAGGATTCCCCCCCCCAAAGAGTTTTCATTAAACACAGTGTTTTGGGTTGACTGACCACAAGGCACTTGAGGAAGTTTCTAATCAGGCACTGTATAATCCTGCCTAGAATGCTAACCTTATTCAAAATACAATTTCCAGCCCAAATTAGCATCCTTCAGGTAGGAAGTAGTAGTCCATTAGAAGCTCCCCCCCCCCCCCCAATTTATCAACTCTTCTTTTTCATTTCCCCCCAGTTCTGGCATAAAGCATGTTTCCACTGTGAGGTCTGCAAGATGACTCTCAACATGAAAAACTACAAGGGCTATGAGAAGAAGCCATACTGCAATGCGTAAGTTGCTTATAATGCTACTGTCTCTTCCTTTCTTGATAGCACTAAGAGCGAAAAATATAATTAGAAGGGGCTGTGTGGATCAGTAGGCCTAAATGTTGGCTTGTTGGACTTCTTTACCAGAGGAAAGATGAGTGGGGCAACTGAGATACTATCTGCGCTGCTATCTGCTTCAGAGCAATCTTACTTGGTCTTCTGGCATCCTTCCAAAGCCTTGTCACTCATGTGGATAGTATTTCTGTAGTTGAGTTTATATAGTTAATGGTATTCATGTGTTTGGTGATAATAGAGAATACCAAATATCATGGTTTTTGATAGAATGCTTGCAGTCTAAACACAGATGGTTAGGGCAAGAAACTGTCAGAACTTCTTCCATTTTGGTGGGAGAAAACCCTTTATATTTCTTTTCTGGAATGAGTAAAAGGCTTTTTTAAAATGGGGGATTACTCATTCAATGATTTTAATGTAAAATAACTTACAGAATTAATGCATATACCATAAATATACGCTATGTTTGTTCCCAGAGTATGTTTACTTAAATGGAAGTAATTTCTTCCACAATTATTGTGGTGGTAATGCCCTGTTTAAGTGTTAATTGTTTTAGTTGAAAAGCTTAAATGTGTATCTAAGTAGGCTGCTACCCTGACTTGATTTCCAATGGTAAGCCAAAGCAGCTTGCATCATTCTCCTCTCCATCTTCACAACAGCCCTGTGGGGGTAAGTTAGGCCGAGAGTGTGAGTGGCCCAAGGTCACCCAGCAAGCTTCTATGGCAGATTGGACATTTGAACCTGGGCCTCCCAAATCCTAGTCTGATACTCTAATAACTATGCCATGCTTTCTGTTTTCAGTTTAAATCTATATCTAAATAGATTGCTAGTCTGTGTAACTGTATACAACTGTTTCATTAATCTATTTTCAACTGTTTGTTTCCTGCCTTTCAGATGGCAGGAACTATGACATGTCATAGAGTAGCATAGGGGGCAGCAGTCTGCAGCTCTCCGTAGCACTGTGTCTATTTGCAGCTTTGCATATAGAAAAATTCTGAAGTGTATGCTCAAATTCCATAAACAAGATTGTACCTGCTAAGTTATAAATTATGCATTTTATGTTGACAATAAAATAAGTTTAGCATGGATTAGGTATTTCATATGTTTAAACTTTTCTTAAAATTTCTGTGTGCTTGTAGAGGAAAAGATCCTGCATTCTTTCGTGATTTCAAAATTTCTGGATATGTTACATCTCTGGTTAGGACATGGGTGGTGGAAGGTACAGCTAACTGGAATGTGTAGATGTGAGCTAATGGCAGCAATTCAGAAAAAGTAGTGGGTATGGGAGGAGGTATTTGGCAAAGATGGGTTCCAGACATAGAAAACTTTCTTACATGGCAATATGGTGGCATGAAAAGGAAGAGATTGGGAGATGCGACACCAGAAGAACACGGAGGTGTCAAAGAAGATAGTGAATTGAAATGTAAAGCTATACATGCTTTGAAAAGTAATGGTTTAAGTGTATAATTATATTTGGAGGAGGGAAATAATCATAGCATTTAAGACGAGAAAACTTTGTGAGAGGGGCATTTTGAAAACAGGTTGGGAAAAGCTGGGGAAGAGTTGGTGCTTAAATATTGGCATCCTCTGGAAACATCGACAATTTTCATAATATATTTGCTATCAGAGCTGTGTACTTGGAAATTTTTAATTTAAGAATTCATATCTTACTGCATAAGGGACTGGGTAATACAGTTTTACTTGGAAACAGTTCTAAAGATGTCAGAAGGGGTACTGATGTTTTCTCTTCACAGTGAAAATCTTGGTAATCGAATTTAGGTGTTAATCCTTATAAGCTTCTTGTTTATATCATCTGTCACATAAGTAAAAACACTTTAAACTCTTAAACTTCGGTACACTCACACTGACCTGCGCTGAAGATGGAAATAAGCATATAAATATAAGAAATAATAACACAAGAGACTGGAAACACTGGGATTAAATGTGATCTACTGATATAAAACAACCTTGTCCGAAACCTCTGAAGGGAGTGACTGCTGCTGAAGCCCTTAATCCATACTTGTTTGGCATCCTCAGAGGTGGAAAAATTAATATTGCTCCACTGGGAGCTTCTATGAGATTAATTTAGTGGTAACAAAAAGAATGAAACTGTTTTCTACTAATAACTCCAGGCACATCCAGTTATCTCTGAATGCTAGTAGAGGCCCTGTTTTGACATTTCCACTTATGCCACCTACCATTACCTACTTATGCTGTCCAGACATATGTGCTGTTTCAGTCTATACTGATCTCTCTGACCTACATAGCTATGAGGAACCAGTGCCAACTGTGCATTGCGGTGAGAAAGATCCTACTTTTTCTCCTGGCATGCGTTCTGTGTTTCTAGCTGTGTACTTAAATATATGTAGCCTCTGCTAATGGGAGAGAAGCAGCAATCTAGAAAGGTAGGCCACCACCACCCCAGCTCCCTAGTGGCCAAGATGGGTGGCCCCTGGCACATTGAAATGCCTTCAGGCCAACACAGCCACACTAAGCTTGTGTTTTCTGTTCAGCCCGCCTTTTGTATGGGAATGGGCTGTGCTGTGGGCTCTGTTCATATCCTGTTACTCATAAGGCAAAGAATGCAGACACTGTTTGATGAGAAGATAGGGAATAATGGGACAGAGCCACAGACTAGGGATTGTCTTTGAATAGGAATTTGGGAAATGCACACATACAGGAGTAGTTTAATAGGTTATTTTCAGCTAAAATTACCACCACAGCTTGGGGGGTGGGGGTGGCACCATGTTTGAATTAGTCCCCTTTTCTTTTAGCGAAGCAAATGCCATTATTATAATATTTGTTGAGATGTGTGTTTTTCTCTTAGATCTCTTATCTTTATTCTTATGCACATACATTCACATTTAAAGTGTTAAACACCTGCCTGATTGACAAAGGCCCCGTTCACACGGGCTGGATATCGCGCGGGGGGAGGCGTGGCTAATTGCCCCAGCGCAGTTTGATCCGCAATTACGCAATCAGACGCGCCGGCAGCACACCACGGGTCCTTCCCTCCGTGCCGGTGGGTAAATGAGGGACTGGAGGGGAATGCCGTGCGCCGGCGCGATCACACCATGGGTGTCTGGAGGCAGCCCGTGGCAAACGTTTACTAGTTCCAGAGGTACTAATTTTTTAATGTGCATTGTCGGCGGTAAGCCATGGGTGCACTCCACTTCCCAGATGTTGGGGTGTGATCGCGCCTGGATAATCCGCCCACCATCCGTGCCTCTCCCGTGGCAACTTTGCCGTGTGACCGGGGCCGAAGATTTCTTTAACTGAATCGTGGCAACCTGTAATTTTAATCCTTATAGTAAGAAATGTGTACTTCAAAACATGGAAGCAGTGTATGAAACGTTCTAAAGCTGAAGGGTTGTTCCTTGTCTCCAGTGCCTGTGCTTTTGTGTCCTCTCCACTGAAAAGCTTCAAGCAAAGGATTTACTATAAAGATCGTAAACTGAATATTCTAAGGCAGGGAGCCCCCTGCATATTTACACTTTGCCATAATATTTTGGCTAGGAGGAAGTGGGGTTCAGCTCCAATCAGCACTGTCAGAGTTTCGTCTTAGGTGTTCCCAATGTTGCTCACAAGGCCCTCCTTTCTAAACAGTCTCCATAAAAACTGGAACTGCACAATGAAGTCCTATCATTCTCTGTGGAGTGTGGAGGAAAAAAGGCCACGTTTATGCTGGCAGAAGTGAGTTTGTTTTTCCAAACATGCTTAATACAGGCTTTCTTCTGTCCATGCTCTGGCTGCCTGCCAAGCTGTAAGCTTATTTCTCAGCGAGAGCAGTAGGAAGAAGGCTGGGCTTCCTCTCTGCTTTCTTGATGCCATACGGTAATCTGGACATAGCCTTCCAATAGGATCCCTTTCTGTTTGATTGTGTCTGAGACTTTCCCGTTCTGATGAAGGGGAACGGGGCATGTTTGCTCTGTTCTCAAGGGCTTCTTTTGTTAGAAGTCCCTAAAAATGAAACAAATTTTTTAGTGACATGCCTCTTTAAACCCCAGTGTTAGCAAACTGGTGCAGTGTAGTGCTAGATATTAATCGAGATCTCTTTGGGATGCGTCTGATTGAAAACTTGCCTCTGCCATGAACTTGCTAGATGTCTGTAGGCAAGTTGCTACACCATCTTCCCATACTACACCATCTTCCCATCTGCAGTATGTGGTTAAGGCTGACCTACCATATAGGTTAGTTGTAAGAACTACAATAAAGTAAGGTGTGGGTTTGTGAGCCTCTGATATAGTGAGCTTCAGGTAAGCAGTTGTGGAGTGCCTTAATAATTTGGGGTATACTTCACACCTCAGATTGAGAAAGTAGTGTACAAATGTTGTATTTTAAACTTTCTTATAACAGATTGCCTTTTAGTAGTATAGAAGCACTTTCACTATTTTAGGATACACTTCATTTACCTATGTGAAAGAGAGATGTTTGTTTCTAGTAACTGGAAGGTTGTGAACCATACATATACTGATCTTCGGTGTGGTCTCTGTGCTTCACACCCATGGGATCTAGTGCGTACGGCATTGTAGTAAGCTCTTTTAACGGATTTTTGTGCCCAGACCTCGGACATGCGCAGGAACCCCACCGCACATGCCCAGAGGGGAGGGCGCTGACATCCCGCCAGTTCCTTTCTTACCGCTGCATTGGAAATACCTTTTTCTTTGTCGGTCTGATCGGTTCACGTGTTTTGGCTTTTTGCCTCACGGCTCTTTGGATTTTTTCCTCAGTTTATTCCTTTACTTCGTTGTTCTATCAAAAAACCCTTTTATTTTCTGCTGAGGGGGAGGTCAGCCCCGGTGTCGACCATATGTACAGAGTCCAAGAGACAGGGGCCGAATTCCTATTCTCCCATCCTCAACCAAACTCTATGGTTGTAACATCCTCCTCAAAATCTAAACGAACACACTCTGCACCTTCAGACAGAGAAAGTAAAAAATTGGACGCCTTCGGCAGACGCTTCTATTCCACCGGAGCGTTGGGTGTCAAAACCACTAACTATCTGGCCTGCATGAGCAGGTATCAGTATACTCTCTGGGAAAAGTTCTCCAAACTATTGACCCACCTCCCAAAAGACAAGCTTCAGGCAGCCAGAGTCATTCAAAAGGAGGGCATGGTGTTTGCAAAACAACAAATAAACACTTCAAAGCATGCCCTAGATGCATCTTCAAAGATGATGGCCTCTGCTATAGCACACCGGAGGCCCTCTGTGAGACAACAATACCATCCCCGTACCTGGTCAAGGTCTTGGCAGAGGCATGCGCCAAGTCGTCAGTCTCCAGACAGACAATGGAGACCGCGTACGTCTTCGGGAGGTCAAAAACCTCCATACCAAAAACCGAGGTTTGGATCCGGGCAACTATCTTCCCATACCAAACAGGTCAAACCCTCCAAGCAGAGTTTTTGACTTCCCTGTCACTGAGTCAGTTCAAACCCGTCTATCACCCTTCCTTCATACTTGGCGTCACATCACCTCGGACGAATGGGTGCTGTCATTTTAGATCTGAGGGCACTGAACTGATTTGTAACATACCATCGCTTCCGCATGGTGTCCTGACAGCAGATTATGCCATTCCTACGGAAACACGTCTGGATGGCCACCCTCGACCTCCAAGACGCGTACTTCCACCTCACCATCCACCCCTCACACCTCCAATACCTATGTTTCGCGATTGGTCAACAGCATTACCAGTATGTAGCCCTGCCGTTCAGCTTGTCCAGCGCCCCAAGAGTCTTCACGAAGACTATGATTGTGGTTGCGGCTTTCCTTCGTCTCCGGGGTATCTCCATTTACCCCTATATCGACGGTTGGCTTTTGGTAGCGCCTTCCCAGAACACCCTGGTCTCAAACATCACCAAGACACTGGCGCTACTAAAGGATCTGAGCCTACAAGTCAATCGAGAAGAGTCTCAATTGAGTCCAGTCCAAAGAATAGAGTACATCGGCGCTATACTATACTCCACGACATGCGTGGCTTACCTGCCTCAAGACAGAGCGGCAGACATCATTTCCTTAGCCACTGTCGTCCGTACCCACCCTTCTATCACTGCCTTCCAAATCCAAAGGCTACTTGGCCTTATGGCTGCAACTACGTCGGTTCTCATCTTTGCCAAACTGAAAATGCGTCGTTTACAACTGTGGTTCATCCGGAATTACAACTCAGCGAACAACACTCGCACTGTCGTCCTATCCCCCCCTCCCAACATACGAGACTCATTACTTTGGTGGACTGTCCTTTCCAATATCTTCCAGAGAGCACCCTTCCACTCTCCGTCACCCCAAATCACCCTAACCACGAATGCTTCCCTGTCGGGATTGGGTGCACACATGATGGGTCTGTGCGTCGGGGGCAAGTGGAACACCCACGAGCAAGGTCGACACATAAACTTCCTGGAACTGCTTGCAATTCAGTTCGCGGTCACGAGTTTCCTACCAATGATCAAAGGGAAATGTATTACGGTCCTCACAGACAATACCACGGTGCTCAGTTATATGAACAAACAAGGAGGAACGGTCTCCCTACATCTCTGCAACTTCGCCATTCAATTATGGGACTTTTGCATCGCTCACGACATCTTTTTGGTAGCCACACACATCCCAGGTCACCTGAATGTGCAGACAGATCATTTAAGTTGAGCAAGGCTCAGTCTCCACGAGTGGGAGATGAACCCGTCCTATCTTTTCCCGCTCTTCCGCAGGTGGGGATCTCCCCAAGTCGATGTCTTCGCCACCAGAGCCAACAAAAAATGTCCCCTGTTCTGCAGTCGAGGCGGCAGGGACTCACAATCGCTCGGAGACGGTCTCCTTCTTCCCTGGTCCTCTGGCCTTCTGTACCTTTCTCCTCCTTTACCCCTACTTCTGAGAGTGGTACGCAAGATCATCCGAGATGGAGCGGACTGCTTGTTGATAACACCGTGGTGGCCGAGACAACCATGGTTCTCCACAGTCCTCGAGTTGTCAAGGGGAATGTACCACCAATTCCCTCCGGTACAGGACCTCCTCTTCTTGTCAGACTTCCTCTCCTACATCACGACGTACCACGCTTGAAATTGACGGCGTGGAGAATAACTTCAAAGGTTTTTCGACCTGCGTAGCCAATGTTCTACTGAATGCCAGGAAACCTGCTACGCAAAGGTCCTACCATTATAAATGGCAACGATTCTGTTCTTCCCTAGGTGATGATGCCCCTCGAGCCTCCTCCGCAGGCCTTGAGAAAGTTTTCCAATTCCTGTCCCTAGCTGACTCGGGACTTTCCCATTCATCGTTAAAAGTTTATTTGGCCGCAATTTCGGCCTACCATGTTCACGTCGACGGATGCACCATGTTTCACATCCGCTTTCGAAACGTTTTTTTAAAAGGTTTGTTACACCTCTACCCTCCTGTCAAGACTCCTGTCCCTCCCTGGGATCCTCCTCTAGTCCTCCGTCAACATACGAGGAAACCCTTTGAGCCACTCGCAACTTGCGATATGAAATTCCTGTCTTGGAAGACGGCCTTTCTAGGGGCCATCACCTCTGCAAGGCGAGTTGGAGAAATACTGGCTTTCTGGCATGACACGCCTTATTTGTCATTCTTGCCAGACGGCGTCCACCTTGTCCCTGACATCTCGTTCCTGCTAAAGGTAGTGTCAGAGTTCCACCTACAGGCAGAGGTCTTCCTCCCGGATTTCTTCCCAGCTCCGAAATCCCCAGAGGACAGACTGTTACATACCTTGGATGTCAAAAGGGCACTACTGTTCTACCTCAACAGAACCCGCCCAACGAGACGTGACTCCCAACTGTTCGTCTCATACGCACCAGCAAGGCTGGGGACTCGCATCATGGCTCAACGCCTCTCAAAGTGGATTGCGGGTCACATCCACCTCTGCTACTTGATTGCAAAGCAGCCGTTGCCTGGCCCTGTCAAGACCCATTCAACCCAGGCTGGTGCGGCTTCCACTGCCTTCCTCCAGGGAGTGCTCCTGACGGACATCTGCAAGGCTGCTATCTGGGCCACGCCTAACACCTTCATGAGGCATTACGCCCTGGACGTCCGTAAGAATTCTAATACCAACACGGGATGTCACATTCTATCTTTGGCGACGCAGTAAGGACCTGCCAGCACCCTCCTCCAGGTAGGCCACTGCTCGCTAATCTCCCACAGAGACCACGTCGAAGATAAACAGGTTGCTTACCTGTAACTGATGATCTTCGAGTGGTCATCTGTGCATTCACATCACCTTCCCCGCTGCTGTCAGCTTCTACATTTTCAATAGGATTTGATTTGCGGCGGTTCGAAGGAACTGGCGGGATGTCCCGCGCCCTCCCGCGGTGGGGTGCCTGCGCATGCCCGAGGCCTGGGTGCAAAAATCCGTTAAAAGAGCTTGCTACAATGCCAATCAATCCAGCGCGTGCGCATGGGTGTGAATGCACTCAAAGATCATCAGTTACAGGTAAGCAACCTGTTTTTCTTTTGTGTGTGTGTGTGTGTGTGTTAACTATTATGGCAACACAGCAGAACAAAATTAGTCATAATCGGTACCATATTTAAATGGTTTCTGGTTGCAGGGATTGAATTTATTTAGATGCAGAATTAAGAAGATGACAGTTAAGTGATGGGTGAGTTGAATTTCCATTGGGTTTTAAATAATCCCCCTTCCCACCCCACCCGAAAGTACATGAGCAAACCTTATGTTGGAAGGCCAGACTGCAGTAGGATAAATGACGTGAGAAAAGGAAAATTGAGATTTTGCTCACTCAGGATAGCAGATTTAATAGTTGGTTTGAGGTTATAATAATAATAAGAGTTGGTTTTTATATCCCGTTCTTCACTACCTGAAGGCATCTCAGAGCAGCTTATAATCGCCTTCCCTTCCTCTCCCTACAACAGATACCTTAGGTGAGGTTGAGAGAGCTCTGAGAGAACTGTAACTGGCCCAAGGTCACCCAGCTGGCTTCAAGTGGAGGAGTGGGGAGTCAAACCCAATTCTCCAGATTAGAGTCCACTACACCAAACTGCCTTTCTGTAGCCATATAGGGCTAATTTTAGTTCAAATCTACATACTTATAGCCAGGAGTCCCCTCTGCATGTGGATACTTATTTCCACAGATAAGGGATCACTTTCCCCCAATAGGTTTTTCTACAGACTCAAGGGACTCTGTGGGTCTGCAGAGAAATTCAAAAAGTTAAAAAATTCCCCCCAGGCAACCCTAGGCTTGGCAGCAACTTGGAGCCATCTCACTTTCATTACCCTATGAAAGCCAGTGTGATATAACAGTTAGAGGTTCAGATTAGGGTCTGCGAGACCCAGGTTCAGATCCCCATTTTGTGGTGGAAGCTGGGTGGGTGATTTTGGACCAGTCACACACTTTCAACCTAACCAACCTCACAGGGTTGTTGTACAGATAAAAAGGAGAGAATAATGTAAGCTGCTTTGGTCTCCGCTGTGGAGAAAGACTGTAATTTTTCTAGGTAGAAGCTATGGGGGAGGGGGTTAGAGGCATAAAGCTGAAGATAGAAAGGCAGATAAAGCTAGGTTGGCTGTTGAGTGGGAAGGAAATGGGTTGCCAACTCTTAGGTTGGGAAATTTCTAGACATTTGAAAGGGGGGCGGGGAGGGGGATTTGAGGAGGGGAGGAACTTCAGACCAGCATAATGCCATAGACTCTCCCCTCCAAACCAGCCATTTCCTCCACAAGAACAACCATTGCCAGCCTCCAGGTGAGGGCTGGAGATCACCCAGAACTACAGCTGCTGTCCAGCTGACAGAGATCAGTTACCCTGGATAAAAGGCTGCTTTGGCCCTACTGAGGCTGCTTGCTGCCCCAGGCCTCACTGTCCCAAGGCTTCACCCCCAAATATCCAGGAGTTTCCCAACCTGGAGCTGGCAGCCCTAAGGAGAATATAGCTGGGAGTTCCACTGTGATTCTCAGAGCACTGCCACTGCTGCTGTGGGGGTAGAGGAAGTAGGTGGGTGGCTGGGAGCAACTGCCACCCCTGCTGCTGCTGCTGCTCTGCGAGGTGGGGGAGGAAGCAGGCAGAAGGCTGGGAGAGTGATGGGGGCAGAAAAAGTGATGGGGTGGGAGGGCAGAAAAACAAAGAATGATGAGGGGTCAGAAAGAAAGAGGAAGTAACATGCATGGAGGAGAGAATGTAAGCAAGGGGGGGCAGATGGGAGAAAGTGTGAGAGAGGTAGGGGGAGAGGGGAAGAAGCAAAGGTGTGAGGAATGGGATAACCATCCCACAAGTTTTTTGCGGGTCTCCACTTGGATATTCTCTAAACGAGCTAGCAAGTTCAAGATGAAGAGGGCAGCTGACAGTATAAAGGGCTCCTTGACATTTACTCTGCTAACTACAGTTCAAATGCATTTCTTATCCTTGATCCAGAATTGTGAACATGAAAGGCATTCATTTTTATAGCACCACCCACCCCTCCCATGCTGTCTGCCAGCAAAACCACTGTCTTGGTTCTCCCACCTTTCTCTTCATATAGAAAAGATGTTTTTTGTATCCTGCTTTTCTCTACCTTAAGTAGTCTTAAAGCAGCTTACAAATAACATCCTCTCCCCACAGCAAGCACCTTGTGAGGTAGGTGGGGCTGACAAGAGTTCTGAGAAAACTGTGACCGGCCCTAGGTCACCCAGCAGGCTTCATGTGGGTTCTCCAGATTAGAATCAGCCATTCTTAACCACTACGCCACGTTGAGCCTGGCAGCTGCAATGTTTTCAGTCTCCTACCTCATATCTATTGCTGCTTTGGAAATGAACACATATCCTGCTGCTACTGTACAACGCAACAATTGTACATGGTTGCATGGAAGCAGACCTTATTCTCCGTTTGCAGTTTCTTGGGAGGAGGAGGAAAGGTTGATCGTGAACCAGGGTGGACTAGCTGTTGTTAAGTGATCAGGAATTTGATCAACATATTGGTTCTTACACAGATATAAGCAAACTTGGCCAAAGAGCATTGAAGTAGGCAAATTTTCCTTCAAAACAAAAGGAAGGAAGTACTACCATTGATTGGGACTGCTGGAGTGTTGTGGTTAATGGGAGAGGCAGTCTTTCTTGCCTAGACCCCACTGAACTGGCCTTTTTTCCTTTAAATGCTGTAGAATAGCTGGCAGGAAGCAAATGGCCTACTTGCACAGCCATTTCCTCTTCCCACCCACCCCCATGCCTGGGAGGAAGATGCAGCACTTCTTTCTGCACAACAGCTGTCTTAAAAACAGTAATATTTTTGGGGGGGAGGGAATTTGTATTGGAGAAATTGTATTGGCTGGCTGCAGTTCAGTTTTTCTTGTTGTAGCAAGCTTTCTAGAAAGAATACTGCGGTGGAAATCTTAGTGTAACATGGTATGAGGGTTGCATCCGCATTCTGTCGTGGCTGTAGTCACTTCTGTAAAAACACTAGAAACTTCTAAATATTCAATTTGAGGGTAGTTTTAGTGAACTTACAGCAGCTCAACCTCAGACCTGCTGTTCAAAATGGCTTAAGGTTTTCCCTGCCCAGTCAGGGTATGTTTGTATGGGAGTACTTCAACAGTGCCTAAAATGGGGCTCTAAATTCTAGTGCTGAAAGATTTGTATGTTCCCTATTTCGTGTGTTCTGAAATAGATCTGGATGTTCAGCACCTGCAGACAGCTTGTCATTTTCAGTGCCTTTGGAAGCTGATGCAGCTGATTCCTGAGGAAGCAACAGTTTTATTTCTGTCACCAAGGACCAAAACACATAGTTAGAGGTTAGCACATGTTTTGTTTCCTGCATTGCAGTTTGGGTGAGTTTTTGCACCGCTCTGACACTGTGGTGCTCACCTGCACTTTTTAATCCTTGTGCAGATGTCCACTTGTTCCTCTCCTATGGCTGTGCACTCCTTGAGAGAAGCTTGAGGGTGCAAATAGTGGAAGTTAGCGCAAACCAAGATCAACACGCTTTGAGTCTGTGTTCTACGGAATTATCTTGAAAACAACATGGTTTGCCTATCTTGAGTGTCAGCTTTCTTTTTAATTATTTTGTTTTTTAAATTTTTATTTAAAATATTTATGTACTCAGTCTCTCCCAGCCATTTTTTAAGGCAGTGGATTGGGAAGACTTTTGCAGCCTTTCTTGTAGGGCCAAAAGAGAAGGAACTTTGTGGATTGATAAGCTTGAATGTCTTTTTGCTTATGTGCTTATTATTTCACAGGCTGAAAAATAGTAAATACAGAGTATTGCTTGATTGGCCCTGGTCAGTGGCAGCTTGAGAAGACTATCCTGGAAGTGAATTCAGCTCTTCTTTAGTAGGTGCCTTTCTTTATGAAAGATAACTCTGGAGTACCCTTCTATCTCTAGCCTTTCCTTTAGGGGAAAGGTGATGGATGAGTAGTTGCACATTACCACCAGCTTTTCTGCCACTGAGTTTGAGCCTGTATATGTCATTGATACTGCATGTTATAGCTTCAGTTATTCAATGAATGGGGAAATTATTCCCTGGCCTTCTGGCAGGTTAAAGGATTCTCCCACCCAAAAAACTTCTGGATCAGGGAACATAGCAACCATGAAGAGGACTTCAGTGAGAATATGGCAGACTGTAGAAGACTGGCCCCTGTGCTGCTGCATATGGATACTAGAGGAGAGTGCTTACCACTTATTCTAATATATGAATTGAACACCGATAGCTTAGAGAAGCGACTTGTTACGCTTTGCCTGTGTCTGATGTGCCCCCCATTCATGAATCTTCTCTCCAAGTTATGCTGTTATTGCTTGTGTCCCACTTTTTGTGTTCTTAAAAACTTGGTGGGCGGGAATGGTGTTGCCTAGTAGCAAATTTCACACAAATGTCACCTCTTGCAGTGTTTGGAACTAATGACTTCTTTTCAGTTGAATTGGGAAACCAGATTTTAAATAGCTTCACTTTACCTGTTGCAGTGGCTGCTTAAATATAGTTTTAAAAGAACTGAACTTGTATGTTAATATAGTTCTGTCTTTTATGTTTCCTTGTCAGAGATTAAACTTCCCTGTAACCCCAGCTGCTTACCAAGTACCATATCTGTACTCTCAAAGTATGGTCACATATTTAGTCTTTAGAACCTTTGAGCAGTATGATTCTCTTGTTTTGTTTCTCAGCTTTAGAGTTTGTTTTATCTCAAGGACTTAGGACAGGTAAGGGCAAAAGAGAAAAGTCTGATCACAAGTGGTGGTAGCAGAGATAAAGGAAGAGGAAAATGAAAGAACTTGCATATAATTGTATCACTTCCGAAGTTTTTGGGGATAAATCAAAATGCATGAACATTTTGTTAGCTTTGTGACTGAAGCTCACCAGACGTTTGGAAAATAGCGTTATCTAAATTTTCTGTGCAGTGTTGTTGACCTCTGAGAGGTAAGCAAATAATTTGTGACCCTTAGTTTGAAGGGGGGGGGGAAACAATTTTTTCATTACTCTAGGTAAGCTGTCAACTGGTGCCAGTGTAGTTGTAGTAGTAGTATTTTTGCCCATGTAGTATTTTTGCCACATCTCTCTTCTGTGATAGAAAATGAGCTATGGGTTAACCCCCCTTCCCATTGTTGTGAAGTTGTGGAGAGTTGAAGGTGCGTGGGTACATGGCTGACAGCAATTTGCCAACAAAGAAGAGGATTCGAATTTGTTTTGAGGAAGAACATAGATAATATTAAGACACGAGCATGATGGAACTGAGTCATTAAAAAGGCTTATATGAAGAGGCAGCAGCCTGTTTGTTAAACCTTTTAAATAGCTGCTCTGATTATTAGGTCTGCATCTTAGGATGGCAGAAGAGATCTCATAACCACTAATGCTAGTATTTCTGTTGACTGCCTTGTCAAACCTGTGAGTGTCGGGTCTCGTTCCAGTCATAAGACAGGATCCAGGCTTTCTTCTTTGCATTGGAATATTCATTTTCTGTCTTCCTTAATATTTGGTAGCAATATAAATATTCCAGGGAACAGATTTGGTGTCTGACTTTGCAAAAATAACTTGTTAATGTTTACCTGGGCTTTTTGTGAAAAAAGCATGCATGTTTAAACGTGGCAGTCTACCAATGTCCAAAGATTCTTCACTATTAAAGACTTTCTTGCTGGGGAGAAAGGAGGGTATAAATGAAGGACATAAATCTATGAGTGCTCTCTTGAAGCAGCCAATATCTTGTTGAAGAAGAGCTGGACTGGTAACTGGTAACACTAGGTGCTCGAGTCTTCCTAGCCAGTCGCTTGCCACTGTGGGGATACAGTTCCATAGTGGCAATTCATGGTTAAATCCACTTTATCTCTTGATTCAAGCCCTAATTCCAGGGGTCCCTGGTGATGTAGACAGTCTGAATATTCAAGGTAGCTCCCTCTGTCTGACTAGACAGTGTGGTTCATGTGTCTTATCTAGTGCTGTGCCCTTCTACTATGCTATGGCTTGTGAGATAACATCAGCATTTAAGTATGAATGAGTAAATTAAATCTGTGTGGAATCAGGTATATTGGATACTGAAGCGTTTAACACAGAAGATAACCAATAGAGTCTAAAGTGAAATTCAAACGCTGACACAGTCTTAACTTCTAATTCTACTCAGCTGCATTGTTTCAGATTTCTTCCCTAGTGTTTTGGAATGCCTGTTGAAACAGGAGTGCCAGCTTTGGCGAGTTTATTGCATTGCAGTTCGTTGGTTTGTCAGGATCTTTCATACAGTATTTCACAGTTGCATTCCCTTTCCCTTTGGAGTTAGAGCAGTTACCTTTGGGGGGTGGGGCGGTTTCCTACAATTTCAAATTGCTTTCTCGTCTTTGCTCTCCACCGAAACCCAGAGGCCACTGCTGAGAACCCCCTTCTTGAACACGAGCACTGGATGGTTGCCATGGCAAACTAAGGAGCCAGCTCTCCACAGTAGCAGCATAAAGCTCATGAACCGTGACTGAACCATAAATGTGCCAGTATGTCTCTACCCATAGTGTTATGTATATTTGGGAGCATGTAAAAGACTTGAAGGGAAAACAGCCGCCTCCTCCCATAGAAATCCAGTTCCATTGGCAGGCAAATTACTGTGTGTATATGTGTCCCTAGGCAATTATATGTTCTGATTAAATTCATGCTGCTGCCACTCCTTTGACCCTCCCCCCATAGATGGCTTTGGAGACAGTAGAAACTGATGTTCTGGGTCCTGTGCTTTTATCCCCTTTCTAGGGCTGCATTTAAAAATAAGAACCAAGAGGTAGCCCTTCATTGCCCCACCCCTGTCTTGATTGTGTACCCCAGCAACTCTTTTTAATGCACTTGTGGCTCCTTCCTGCTAAACTACAAACAACTGTTGGTAGCTAGATTCAAGCTGCAGCTCTGCCCATTGTATGCCCCCCTTAGTATGTTTGTTTCAGCCCCATCTGTTGGTTCTACCCAACTAAACAGATAATTGCAATTGCAAGTAAGGTTACCATGGTTAATAGCTCACTTGTGGCATAAATAGCCTGAATATATGAGAAACTGTCTTCGGGGTACAGAAGTTGTTTCTTTTCTGGGCACCTGAAAATGGTTTTTATCATAGGTACCAGTGGCTATTTATACTTAGGTACTCATCACTGGTGAGGTTGGGTGCTGTCCCAAAAGCCTTTGCCCTTCCTCTACCAGGCCCATTAGATTCTAAGGCCACTGCTAGATTAACTGAACAGCTTATTGTCTACTGCCTGCCTGCCTCCCTTATCAGCTCTCTTGTGTGCTAGGAAGGTGTTGCTTATCAGCCTCTTGTACAAATAGGTTGTCTAAAGTGTACCTGAGAATATTAATTTACAGTGCATCTTAAGCAGAGTTGGATCCTTCTAAGTCAGTTGAAGACTGGCTGGCCTTATGAGTATAGGGTGAAAAAAGGAAGTGGTTGAAGAGTTGCTCAGAGAACCACTGTGTACAAAAAAAGAGTGCTGCAAAGATAGTTGATCTATTTATACTTGTTTACAAAATACATAGGAGAAGCCTCTGTCAAATATAAAATTGATTGTATGTATCTAGAGTGTAGTCTTGTGATCTCTAAGTACAATTCACACAGGGTGAGATCTGAACTCCTGCTTTTGATAGGAATTTGCAAGGGGAGTAGAAGTAGGAAGCTGTGGTTTTATTGTCCTTTATACTACATGTATTGCTCCTAGTGGAATGGAGATGGAAATGTCTTACTAACGTGGGTTGCTGTGACGCATGTTAATGCGGAAAAACTTCGGAGTGACTGTCTTGAAGTATCTTACTGATGTTAGTGAGGATGTTTCCTTTCAGAACATTGCTTTAATTTTTGCGACTTCAGGCATGTGTGGATTACATCTTTGAATTATATTTATTTCTGTTTAGGAGGGGGCAACAAATTCCACTGTGGGGCTGATTTGAAAAGCTACTGAGCTTTTAGGGGAATTTAAAGCAAACTTGTTGCAACCTCTGATGTTGTTGTTGTTCAGTCGCACAGTCAAGTCCGACTCTTCGCGACCCCATGTACCACAACACACCAGGCCCTCCTGTCTTCCGTCATGCTCTGGAGTTTGCTTAATTTCATGTTCGTTGCCTCGATAACACTAACCATCTCATCCTTTGCCGTCCCCTTCTTCTTTGACCTTCAATCTTTCCCAGCATCAGGGTCTTCTCCAGTGAGTGCTTCCTTCTCATTTTGTGGCCAAAGTATTTGAACTTCAGCTTCAGTATCTGGCCTTCCAGGGAACAGTCAGGGTTGATTTCTTTTAGGATTGACTGATTTGATCTTCTTGCAGTTCAAGGGACCCTCAAGAGTCTTCTCCAGCACCATAATTCAAAAGAATCTAGTCATCGGCACTCGGCCTTATAGTCCAACTCTCGCAGCCATACAGTACTACTGGGAATACCATTGCTTTGACCATGCGGACTTTTGTTGGTAGGGCGATGTCTCTACTTTTTATTATGCCCTCAAAGTTTGCCATCACTTTCCTCCCAAGAAGCAGGTGTCTTTTAATTTCATGGCTGCAGTCACCATCTGCCTGGATCCCAGGAACGTGAAGTCTGTCACTGCTTCCACGACTTCTCCTTCTATTTGCCAAGGAGTGATGGGGCCGGATGCCATGATCTTAGTTTTTTTGATGTTGAGTTTCAAGCCAACCTTTGCGCTCTCCTCTTTTACTCTTAGCAAAAGGCTCTTTAGGTCCTCTTCACTTCCTGCCATTAGAGTGGTATTGTCTGTATACCTGAGGTTGTTGATGTTTTCTCCTTCAGTGGGGGGGAAGTCATCCAGGAACTGGTTAGGTCACACCTCTGCTCGCTCGGATAGGCTATGCAAATTTCTTTTGTTGGTGGCTCCTATTGGAGTGGCCCAGGCTGACCTCTCCAGTTCCTGCATAGCCCTGCGCTCGGTAGGATGCCTACTCCAAGCCAGAGGAATTACAAAATTACAAAAAATAATTAAATCAAATACGAGAAGCCCTTTCCAGGAGGAGACCTAAAGGGGATCCACAGATAGTGCAAGATGGAAAAAAGAAGAAACTGCCTCCCCCACCTCCCGGGGCTCCGGAGGGAGGGGAGATAGCCGCAGCAACGGAACCAGTGGAGCTGCAGACCATTGCTTCCGAGGCTTTGGGAGTTGGGCTGCATGAAGACCAGCAGCTGGAGATCGCGCTGCTGCAGCAAACGGAAGAAAGCTCCACGGGCACAGGGCCGGACGATCGCATTGTGCCGGCTGGCCCCCGCTCCCTCCCCACGCAAGTGTTCCAAGATGGCGACCCGGGGGTCGCAGTCAGCGCAGGAGGGCTGGGCCGCTCTAAGGGACCCCTCCCTACTCCCCGCGCCAAGACGAGAACAGCGGCGGATGGTGCAGCGAGGAAGAAGCAACGTGGGAAAACGCTAGGGCTGGCATGCCCACCCGGTAAGCCCATTCCGACCGGGGGGGCGGTCCTGGCGGGGACTAGTCCCCATGGAACAGTGCCACTGCCGTCCCCGAACCTGAGCTTGGTTCCGTGACCGGCACAGGGACATAATTTGGGGCATTGGGGAACTGCGGGGGGCACTAGGACCACGGGGAACGGCATCAGGTTCCCAGCCACTTCACCAGCCCATCCAGCTGCAGCAACTGCAGGCTCCCCTGCCCACCCTCCCCAGCTCATTCAGCTGCAGCCACAGCTCATGCAGCAGCAGCAGCCACAAGTCCCCAGGCACCACAGCTTCAAAACGGTGTGGCGCTTGGCTACCTTTTTCCTCCTGTTTTTCCCGGGGGCTCTCCTTGGCTGTGGCCATTTATGGGGGGATCTTGGCCACCAGCGCAATAGCCCCATGCTCTTTCAAACCAAGGGGGGCCCCCCAGCTGCTCATTTCACAGCACAGCTGGTTTCCCAGGAGCACAGAGGGAGATATTTCTCCAGGGGATCTAAACGCAAGGGACGCCATCACTCCTCAACGTTCTAATCCTCTTCGGACTCAAGGTCCCCAGCAAAAAGGCCTAGGAGCCCAGGGACACCCCCTCCACATGGGACCTCGGGTGTTATGGAAGGGGTGTGTGATCAGGCCAATGTACCCAGATGGCCAGAGCTAGGCACCACCCTAGCCAGAGAATGTCTAAATAGCATTAGTTCTGAACATGTGGAAGTAGCCTCCACCATTACATCCGTGACCAACGCAGAGAAAGAGGAGGGGGAATGGTTCGGGGACGAGACAGAAGTGAAACCGGCCTCCTCTCACCTGTTCCAGATGGAGCATTTCCAACGGCTTTTGTCAAAGGTCATTTCCACTTTAAATTACCAGATGGAAGTGCCTGAAAAGCCATGGTCATCAGCTTCAGAGAAGCTAGATCCTAGGGGTTTTAAAAAACCTGTTAAGGTCCAGACCTTCTCTCCCTTTCCGGACTACTTTGATGATGTGATTCGGAAAAGAGTGGGCTAACCCAGGAGGTGGAACCTCCCTGTTAGCGATAGCGAAGTGCCTTTACTCAGAAAGAGTGGGCTAACCCAGGAGGTGGAACCTCCCTGTTAGCGATAGCGAAGTGCCTTTACTCCTTGCCCGAGGAAACAATGGAGGACCTGAAGGTACCCTTAATTGATGCCCCGGTGGTGGCTCTTCATTTGGGGCAGTGATGCCAAAAGATGGGGAAAACGCCCTAAAGATGGGGAAAACGCCATGGACAGAAAGAATGAAACCGCCCTGAAGAAGGCGCATGAGGCCATGTCCCTGGCAATTTGCTCAGCAGCGATTTCACCAGGGCCACCGCCATTTGGGCAGACAATCTCTTGCAGAACCCTGAGGTCTCCCCGCTGGACCTGAGGAGAACCCTACTGAAGATGAAGCGTGCGGCTGAGTTTGCTGCGGACGCATCCCAAGACAGCATTCAATTCTGCGCCAGGGCACAGGCAGCCAACATCATCATTCGCAGAAACATCTGGCTCAAACATTGGAAAGTGGGCACTTTGTCAAAAAGTAACCTGGCCACTGAAAAGTTTTCTGACAGACTGCTCTTTGGGGAGTCAAATCTGGACAAGGTACTTGTGGAGACTAGAGAAAAGAAGAAGGCCATGCTGTCATCTTCCTATCGTCGTGAGAGAGATGCCAAACCCAGAACTTCGCATTCCTTTCGTGGCCACTATAATGCCGGTCGCGGACGCTATACCAGAGATCACAGATCATTCAAATACTTTAAGTACGGCATGCGAAACACCCCCAAGCATGCAGGAGCCTACAGACCAGAAAAGTGTGTCCTACCAAAGAAGCAAGCGGCATGACAGCCAGATTGGGGACTGGCTACAAACTTTTGCTCAAGTTTGGAGCCAGACCACCACAGACCAGTGGGTGCAGGCGATCATATCCCATGGCTACAGGATAGAACTTATTGGCACCCCTTATCGCAGCTTCAACCCAGCCCCAGCCCCAAGGCACAAGAAACGCATGCGACAACTGCAGGAAGCAATCTTGCATCTCCAGGACATCAGCGCAATAGAAGAGGTACCCGTAAGGGAGTGCTTCAAGGGAGTATATTTCGTCCTGTTTGTCGTTCCGAAGAAGTCGGGGGACTGGAGAGCGATACTGAACCTGCGAGGACTGAACCAATGGGTGGTGCAGAGGAAGTTCCGGATGGAATCACTACGTCACATCTTACAAGTACTACAACAGGGAGACTTGTTGATCTCCATGGACCTCAAGGAGGTGTACCTACATATCCCTATACACCCCTCCTCTCAGCAGTTCCTGTGCTTCTGCTTCCTGGACCACCATTTCCAATACAAGGCCTTGCCCTTTGGCCTTTCTTCGGCCCCCAGGGTCTTCACCAAGGTCATGGTGACTCTGATGGCGGCCCTGCGCCTGCAGGGGATCCACATGTACCCGTAACTCAACGATGTCCTGATCCGAGCAGAGGACTACCAAACAGCAGTCTGCAACACCCAAAGAGCAAGGGATTTCCTGTGTGCACACGGCTTCCTCATCAACGAGGAGAAGAGCCACTTGACACCCACAAGGGACCTTGTGCATCTAGGAGCACAGCTCAACACCTCTCAAGCAATGGTTTCCCTCCCAGAGCAGATAAAGATCCAAAAATCAGAGCCAAAAATCAAGCGGATCTCATGCAGCTAGCAGCACTGCAGGGATTGATGATCTCGATGATCAACTTGGTTCCCTGGCGGTTTCACGCCAGGCCGTTGCAGTGGACACTTCTTCCCTTCCAGCGGGACGTGGCCAAAAAACAGCACATCCTGATACCGATATCAGCAGACCTCCGAAGGGAGCTGCACTGGTGGACACAATAAGAGAACTTGGCCAAGACAGTCAGCTTTCTCAGGCCCCAGCTACTGGTGATAACCACAGGCATGAGCAAGAGAGGCTGGGGAGCACACTGTGGTTACCTTGTCATGCAAGGCAGGTGGTCCCTGGCACAGGCCTCTCACAGCATAAACTGGCTGGAACTCCGGGCAGTAATGCTAGTGCTGAAGGCGTTCCAGCAACACATACAGAACCAGCATGTACTGGTACGCACAATCCACAAAGCACACATCAACCAGCAGGGGGGCACCAGGTCCAGGTCCCTCTTCACAGAAGCTGGGCACCTACTTCGTTGGGCAGAGAAACTTACCAGGAGCCTCAAGGCGGAACATCTAAAGGGCTTAGCCAACCTACAGGCGGACTGGCTGAGCAGAGAGGATCTGGACCCGGGTGAATGGGCGATGAACAAGGAGGTCTTTGCTCAGCTCACAAGAAGGTTCGGAGTTCCAGTAATGGATCTCCTAGTGAGCTCCAAGAACCACTAAGTGGAGTGGTTCCTATTCAGATACCAAGATCCAGCTGCGGAAGGAGTCGATGTGTTGTCCCACCCCTGGCCAGATGGCCTCCTCTACGCCTTTCCTCCCACACCCCTCATAGGGGCAGCACTCAACAGAATCAGACGAGAGAGGGCCACAGTGGTGCTAGTGGCGCCTCACTGGCCAAGACGACCGTGGTTCTTGGACCTGGTCCAGCTGGCTTCCCAGACACCATTGACCCTGCCTCTGAGGCCGGACCTGCTGCAGCAAGGACCCATTCTCCACCCGGACCCAGCGTGGCTCCGATTGACTGCATGGAAATTGAACGTGCACAACTAGCGGATAAGGGATTTCCTTGCGACGTGATCGAGGTCATGCTGCAGGCAAGAAGGCCTTCCACACGTCGCATTTACAGTCATACCTGGAGAACATTTGTAAGCTGGGCCTCGGCTCACGGGATACAGCCTCTGCGAGCCTCGGACAAGGATGTCATCTTTTTTCTATCGCAAGAATGGCAAAAAGGACTTTGGCCGAACACGTTAAAGAGACAAGTGGCGGCCATACAAGCGTGCCTGGGACACGAGGCATGAAGGAAGGTGTCCACAAGCCAAGACGTTAAAAAGTTCCTGAAGGGAGTTATCCAACTGGTCCCTCCAGTACGGCACAGGTTTCCGACGTGGAATCTACACACAGTGTTGCGAGCCTTGTCAAGACCACCATTCGAACCCGTGAAGGTGTCTGAACTCCGTCTTACGTCTTGGAAGGTCGCCTTCCTCATCGCGATGACTACGGCCAGGAGGATCTCCAAACTGGCTGCACTGTCAGTGAGGAAGGAATTTTGCGTCTTCCAAAAAGACTCAGTTTCCTTGAGAATGGACCCATCCTTCATTCCCAAGGTAAATTCGGCCTTCTACATCAACCTATTACACTACCTTCGTTTTGCCCAAGACTGCTGCACCCTAAAGAGAAGGTCTGGCACAAGCTAGATGTATGTAGGGCTCTACGTATATACCTGGACAGGACAGCTACCTTTCAAAGGTCCAACGCGTTGTTTGTGGCATACGGGGCCCCAAATCAGGGCAAAAAGGTATCCAAGGCCACTCTGGCATACTGGATCAAACAATGTACTACTAAAGCATATGAGGTGCAGGGATGCACACCTCCAGTCCAACTGACAGCACATTCCATGAGAGCGGCAGCAACGTCGGCAGCATTCTCCACGCGAGCCACTGTCGATGAGATCTGCCGAGCAGCGACCTGGAGGTCCTTCTCCGCGTTTGTAATGCAGAATGAACCAAGCAGCCTTGGCCGAGACAGCGTTTGGCAGAAGAGTGTTACAGTAGGTGGTGAAGACATAAGTTCAAATATATACGTAAATGTACATGCATAAATTTGCACCATGACATAGGATCAGTCACTCACCCATAAGGACAACTTGGGTACAGCTAACCAGTTCCTGGATGACTTCCCCCCGCTGAAGGAGAACAGTACATTGCACTTACCTGAAGTTTTTTTCTCTTCAGTGGGGGAGAAGTCATCCACATCCCACCCATACAGACAAAAAGGAGAAGGTCAGGGTGGCGAAGATCCGAAGTAATGTTACAAGGGCCGTGGACTCAAGGAAGGCACAAGATAACAGCGATCCATGGACAGGGCTTGCACATGACTGGAAAGGTCAGCCTGGGCCACTCCAATAGGAGCCACGCAACAAAAGAAATTTGCATAGCCTATCTGAGCGAGCAAAGGTGTGACCTAACCAGTTCCTGGATGACTTCTCCACTGAAGAGAAAGAACCTTCAGGTAGGTCCAATGTACCGTTTCCCAGCAATCTTAATTCCAGTTTCTGAATCATCCAGGCTAGCATTTTGCATGATGTACTCTGCATATATATTAAATAAGCAAGGTGATCCTTGTCGTACTCCTTTTCCTATGCTAAACCAATCAGTTGTTCCATATCCGGTTCTAACTGTTGCTTCTTGACCCTTATACAGGTTTCTCAAGAGACACGTGAGGTGGTCTGGTACTCCCATCTCCTGCCATAGTTTGTTGTGATCCGCACAATCAAAGGCTTTAGCGTAGTCAGTGGAGCAAAAGTAGATCTTTTTCTGGTACTCTCTTGCTTTCTCCATAATCCAGCGAATATTGGCAATTTGATCTCTAGTTCCTCTACCTCTTCGAAACCCAGCTTGTACTTCTGGCAGTTCTCAATCCATGTACTGCTGAGGCCTGGCTTCCCCTTTATTTTCTCTGTAGTTCCTATTCTATGTCTATCTACCATTTTTGAGCAGATGACCTTAACTTTGCTCCTGTAGCTCTTGTTCAGAGTCAGTGGGCCTGCATCCTGTCTGCTGCCCAGCAGATACGCTCTCCTAAAACTGGGTTTGGGAAAGTATTCAAGATCATTTCTTTATGACTTAGCACATAATTCTAAAGCCCACATGTTGCATTAAATGTGGGGGTAATGCCATAATAGTAACTGCATATTCAGTTTCACCCTACTTACCTATTAGGACTTACTTGTGTGTTGATATAAAAAGATTCTGCATTTCGTTGCTAAAAGCCTCCCGTGATATGTAGTGGAGGGAGGGAAGTTAATTCGGAGTACATGGACAGGTTTTAGTAGAAATTACAGAGGCAAGTCGAGCTAGTTGCATATTCAGCATAACATTTGGGTTGAAGGTAGTTGGAGTGCAGAGAGGTGATGTAAATTCAAAATGGCATCTTTCTGACCTTATTGTGCTGCTGCTGTCCAATGATTTCAGAGTTGATGCCAACAGTGTCTTCATATTAGAAGGCCACTTTGAAAGGTCTTCAGAATTACAACATTGATAGCATTTTTATGCCTCCATAGCCAGGGTGATTTACTTCTATCTACTATATATACTGTTCTGGCATATTGAGGGGCACCTGCATTTAGAGTGCAATACCCCCCCCCCTCCTGTCTTTAGTATATGGGACAGTGACCTACCAATCTTGCTGGTGGTCTCTTCGTTTTCATGCTTTTGCACGATATAAATCTATTGCTGATGTCATATGACCATAGGTCTGCAAACATTTTGGGTGAAGGAGAGGCTGAGTCTCCTCATTAGAAGTAATAGGGAAAGTGTCCCTGACCATCCCATTTTACAAATGATTGTCTGTGGTATGTTCTGAAAGCATGCTGTCATTTGCTGTGTTATTTTAAAAAAATTCTTAGTGAGCAGATCTAGGCACATCCTTTTTTGGGTTAGAAATATTTTTAATCTTGCACTTCCTGCATCTCTGCTAAATTGTGCTTGCAGGTATTTTCCCTCTTCCTACAGTGGCTTGCAGCTCACTTTTAGGCACTCTTCAACAACTTTATGTAAATATGGGTTTTAGCAAAGAGATTAGATTGTTATGAACTTTATACTTCAGATGTTTGGGGGCTTATGGGGGGTGTTATGTATTGACAATAATACATGGTTGTCATGCTGTGGAGATAGTAGCTAAGCAAACTACTGTCAACATTACCACCACCCATCTCTTTCTGGAACATAAGCCAATATATTTGCTTTTCTTAGTGGAGAAAAAGTCAAAATGCTGCATCCGACATACCTAGAACAAACACTGTGGGGGTGATGACTAATAGCACTTTTAATTTACAAAGTCCTTCATAATCTGCCCTTTCAACTATGTTTGAGGCAAGTCAGTATATTCCCATGTTACAGTTTATGTTAAAAAGGTAGAGAAGAGTTGGCTAGAGCAGCACAATGAAGGATGGGACAATCGCAACTCCTACATTCAAGTTGATTTTATTTGTTTGTTTAATATACTGCTTTTCTCCCCAGTGGCGACCCAAAGTGGCTTGTGTGATTCTCCTCTCCTCCCCACAACAACTTTATGAAGTAGTTTAGGTTGAATGTCTGTGCCTAGGCCATAGCCCCTTAGCAAGCTAATATGATGCTGCAAAGGAAAGACTAACCTGAGGGCCAGAGTCATAGAGTGTTAGATTAAGATGAGATGAGAGACCCCACCCCACCCCAATTCTACTGTGTAGCTCACTGAGGGACTTTGGGCCAGTTATACTCTTAACTTTACCTACTTCACAGGGCAATTGTAAGGATAAAATAGAGGAGGGGAAAGGGTGCAAAAGAATCTTGCTTTACTGGGTCCCTTCCTGCTATGTGGGCACCACCTACTTGTGCTGTGAATCCCTGGTGTGCTAAAGCCACCTGTCCAGCAAGGCTGTTTAGCTTACATGAGATGTTGTGTGTATGCAGCACTATATGTGTAAGTTGTTTGCCTCTCTAGTTGCCTTTCTAGTACTACACTGGTCCTTGGAAATATAAAATTCTAGAACTCTCTCCTTGGGTCAGAAACTTCACTCCTTTAAATGACAGTTGAATAGACTTGAAACCTCTCAGTGTTTTATTTTAGCCGTTGATTAGTGGGAACCGGAAAACACTCATACACTCCTGTAGTATTTGCAAGGGGAGGGTGATCTGTGGGTGTAGGAATTCACTGCAGCTTGGTTTTGTGGTAGCCCAGCATAAGCAAGACAGGCAAATGTATTTTTTCTCTCACCCTTCCTGGTAGGAGCTCAGTGGAGCATAGCTGATTCTCTCCTTCCCCATTTTATCCTTAAAACCACATTGTGAAGTAGGTTCAAGCTAAAGGTGTGACTTGCCCCAGACTCACTCAGCAAGCTACATGGCAGAGTGGGGATATGAACCAAGGTCCATTGGCCTGATCCAACATTGGCTTCTCTTATGTTCTTATGGCCTGAAATAGTTTTCTGGCTTCATATCTCCTCTGTAGGATTGTACTGAATTAAAAGGCCTAAGGTTCCATGGGGAAGCTTTAAAACAAAGTGAGGGGGAACCATCTCCCACCCTGCCTCTCCTGAGTCATCACTGCTCCCCCAGTTCATTCAGCATGACAAACTTGAGCAGAGGCACTCACTCGAGAAGGCAGTGAATTCTTCCCATGCCAAGGAAGCAACACTGACAATATTCAAGAGTGGGAGGGAGAGACAAGTGCTTGACTGTTTCACTGATATAGCCCAAGGACAGCTGAGATTCCCAAGCTCTGAAGTTGAAGAGCTATTCTGTTAGATCCAGTCAAGGCTCTGCATGCACTGTGCTGGGAAATTTTGCTCCAAGGCAACACAGATTCTGTGACACGGAAGAATTATGCACATGTGTAGATGTGTGCTTGTTCTTAATTCTGCTAGCTATAGGGAGAGACAAGTAGCTGTACACAGCAGTGAAGACCCTGCTTCTCCAAGCCCTTAATATGATCTGAGTTCAGCAAGCAGTTGCTTCATTTTCAACATCCTTCTGCAGTTAGAAGGACTAGAAACTTTATGGAAGAGGATTGGGGTTTAAGAGAAAGTTGAAATGCTTAGGAATCTGCATCAGATGTTGCACTTGAGAGGCATATGCAACACAAGGATCTTCTTTCATCCTAATGTTTGCAAGGTTAAATTATTTGTAAATTCTCATCATGCGCTAGCACAAAGAGTGGTACTTTAGGAAGAGAATTACATGGGAAAATGTCTCCCAAGTTAAGATCAGGGAAGCTGCCTCCTCATTAACTCAGTTACCACTTCTCAAACTCATGGCATATCTGTTTCTGTAGTAGCTATTTGTTGTTGTTCAGTCGCACAGTCGAGTCCGACTCTTCGCGGCCCCATGGACCAGATCACTTCCTGTCTTCCGCCGTTCTCTGAAGTTTGCTCAATTTCATGTTTGTTGCATCTATGACACTGTCTAACCTAACTAAGTTAACCAGCTAAGTTAACTGAAAAAGCCTTGCACAATCATGATAATGTATTTATTTTTAAATGTTTCTATGCTTTGGATCCCATGTTGTGAGAGAGAGAGGTGGAGACTTACAAATCACTAGTAAAATAAAGCATTAAAACGAATTAAAAGCTTTAAACTTAAGACCAGGTTAAAAGCAGGCCAGGGACAGCACAACAAAGGAGTTACCATGGAATGGACCACAAAAGAAAAGGAAGAAACTAAAGAAGGAAGGGGGAGAAACTTTCATCAGACAAATAAGACAGACTTTGGCCTGGTGTCCAGAAGATAACATTGAATGTGCCAGGCAGATCTCATTTGGGAGGTCAGAAAAAGCAAAAGCTTTTTTGAGTGTTGGGTAAGGAGGAATGTGCCAACTTCTGTTTCAGGGAACAAAGTGCGTGTGGGTGGGGGGGGGACATCCTTTGTGCAGTAACTTTCTCTTCCTAGTTATGCTGCTGTGATGTGTTACAGGTTGCTTTGGAATGTAGAGGGGGGAAGGCAAATTACCTCTACCTCTTCTGTGCTGCTGGACACCCTTCCAGCAGTAAAAATATAGTTTCCAGAACTTGGTTTTACCCAGTGAACAGCTGTGTTTCTTTGGAGGACTTGGTTCAAGTGTCTTCGCTGCCATCTTCTCTCAAAATATAATTTTTCACACACTAAGATTTTGAGTATGTTAACAGTTTTGGTTGGCTGTCTTGCCCCTGCCCCTCCCCCCATTATAATATCAATATTTCCCAATTAAGCAGTCTGGATAATTTGCATTGAAATGTGTCTAAGTTGTTGTATTTATTCATAGTTTAGGCTTGTGTTGTGGCATAGGAGAGTTGTCTGGGTGAGCTAGGAGAATGTGTAGAAACCTGACCACTGTATGTCGTTGGGCAAAATCCTTCTTTCCTGTGCTTGTAGCAAAGATGTCGTCTTCCCCATCCTTGACTGATTGTTTACAGCAGGTTAATGGTTCAAATGTGAGCCCTTCTGAAAGGTACATTTCTAATGCAAAACATACTAAGGAATGCCTTCAGTGCCTTTAACTGTATGTGTATCTGAGGGATAAACATGTTTACCTCTTTCCTAGATTAGTGCTTGTAATTAATCCTTTATCAGCCAGATAAACCCGATAAATTTGAGCCAGTTCTCCATTAAGCCTGTCTGATTTTTTAAAAGCTGTTCTGAAAAAAGGGATTCCTTATACTTCTAGTGCACTTGGAAGCAAAACTGATGTGTCCACTGCAGGTTTTTATGTGATTGTCAACAGAGCCCCAAGATGCAAGATGAAAATCTCATGCAACTAATCTCTGCATTTGTCCAATTTGGAATGAAAAAGTAATATTATCTTGTTTTGTGAAACTTGAGTTCTTGAGCCAGAGCTGCATTTAGTGAAGCAAACAACTATATATATATATTTAACTGACTTGACATAAACCTTTAAAAGATGAAAATAGAAACTGCCCACATTGTAGCAAAGGAAAGTTTTATGATATAAGTTTAAATGGTGTGTTGATCCGTTACTCTCTGGAAATAGAAGAAATTTTCTGAGAGCTTAAAATACATATTCCTGTAATGAAGGGGTTGCAGTAATTTGGCTATTTATAGTATTTCATCATCATCCATAATAAGGGTAAAGTCCTGTGGACAATTGAGAATGAGCTTGATCAAATCCAGTGGGATTTCTTCTGAGTAAACTTGCATAGGAGCAGCCCACAAGTATCATAGTAAATATACAGAGCAAGCTATTCTGAATTAATATTAGTTTTAATATACTGCATCTCAGTAAACAATGTATCTTTCAAACATCATACATCTTATTTCTCAGTTTCTGACAGCCATAGTTTCTGATTCTGAACTTTTTGAACTTTGTGGAATTCCCAAAAAGAAAGTTTTGCATGAACTAAAATAAGCTTCTTATTTTATTTATTTATTATCAAATTTATACCCCGCCCTCCCTGCAAGCAGGCTCTTGACTTTCATGTGGCACACTTCATGAAATGCAAGTGAAACTTTCCTTCTCAGACTTATACATACACACAGTTAAGTTAAGTTAAGTTGGGAACAGTGGGTTAAATGGTAGTTTGTTTCTTACATGTGTGTTTTCTACTAACTTGTCAGTTTTTCACATGATGCAGAAGATAGAAGAATCTGTGCTATGGTACTTGAGAAGCAAAAGGCTTTTTTACTATGTTGCAAGGGCTAGATGCTTGACAGGGCTCCGAAGCTGAGCCAAAAACCTGAAGATGCTCTGTATTCTGTACTGTTCAAAGTATTTTTTTCCAGTATGATGTCTGAAGGATTGCCGGGCTTTAGAGAGAGCAGTTTTACAAACGTTTAATGGCATATAGCCATATTAGTTTAAACACTGCTTTTAACAGATGAGTGATGCACTTTTGAGACAATGTCACATAAATTTCCTCAATCCCCCTCTCAATTTCCATTTTTAGAGGAAATCAGGGAGAGGGGGGGGGGTGGGGGGGGGGGGGGGCTCTTATATTCTCTTTTAGGCAGTTGCAACACTAGTTGCCATCCAGCTTTCTTGCTTATCTGTATATATGACTGCTAAATTTGAATTGTTCTCTGTGAGCTAATCCACAATGGATTTGTTCATATATGTATTTATAACCCACTTTTCTCTAGGACAAATGAGACCTTAAACGCATGGGTTAGGGGGGTGTTTACCCATGAGGATCATATTGCCCATGAGTTTCATTCATTCATTTCTAGTTCACATTTATTGTTGAGGCTCAAGGCAGGTTACACAATTAAAACAATGTAATGGGGGCAGTGTAATAGAATAAACAATTCAGTAAAACTGAGGAGAATGCATCAGAAAATTGTATAGTAGACGGAAAAGCAGGATTACAAAATCGGAGGATGATGCAGTAAAACAGCATAATATATACAGTGAAGAGCACAAGGACAAGTGCCTCGGATTTCAGGCATTAATTGCAATCTTGTTCCCTTTATTAAAAAAATCTCCCCAAACATTCCATTTTACTAATTCTTCAGAATGAGAGAAATGTAAGGTAGGGCGTTCCTCCCAGTGGGAAGCCACAGCAGATAATGCATGGGTACAAGCAACTGTTGATCTTACCCATTTTCAGGGTGGCAGCCTGATCCAATTAAGTGGGGTTTCATGGGACTGTCAGAATTTTCCTTTGCATTTTCCAATACTTTATAATCCTCCATTTACTGGAAGCAGCAGTCATAGAGACACTTCATAGAGAGCAAATGTCTATGCTGTCAAACAGATGAAAGCATCTAGAGAGAAACTGGGTGGAGCCGATGAACAACCTGGAAGCATGTTCATAGTGACAAAAAATGGCCAGAACTAGTGTTGGGGGGGGGGGGTTTGCTGCTGACTGAACCAGATTAAGGGCAGCCACTTAACACCACCTCATGTTTTCCTTTTGCAGACACTACCCGAAGCAGTCCTTTACCATGGTGGCAGACACTCCAGAGAACCTGCGCCTTAAGCAGCAGAGTGAGCTTCAGAGTCAAGTAAGGCTATTTATGTTCCTTGTCACATTGCCTGTGTTTTTGTCAGTTATAGTCTATTTGGTCGGGTCGGTTCCTCAAAGAGGATATTAGTAAAATTTCAATTCTTTTAAAATAAACTTGCTGCTCTCTTGTGGAGAATAAAGGCTGCTAAATTCTTGCCAGAGGAAGCAAAATTAACAAAGCTGAAATAAAATTAACAAGCTCTGACAAGCATTCATACACACACCCCCACCCCAGCAGGTGATATTTATGATTCAATAGTCCAGGGCCAACAACTCAATAGAGTACATAAAAGCAGCTGAGAAATGTGCTGAAATGGAAGGAGTTACAGGTTAAACAAACCAGATACCACCTGTTTAAGTATGCAGTAAATAGGTGAACAAACCATTTGTGATGAAGACTGCCAAGTGGGACAACAGGAGCAAGCAAACTCCATTCCTTGAAGAAGCTGCTGCCAGTAGTTTGCAGATCCTTCTTCTCTCAAAATCCTGCTCTCCCATATCCTTAATGTTATGTGGCAGCAGCTTTGATTCACCATTTTTAATCTCCGTTTTAATCTGTAAACTGAAAGAATGCCCTACTTCATAGGACTATGTAGCTCGTTGCTAAATAAGGTTGCAAGTTCTTCTCTCTCACCACCCAGTCCTCAGAGGTAAGTTCCACTTAAGGGTGTCCATGGGATTGTGGCCTTAATTGCTGAGCCTTCAGACATGCTGCCTGGATGCCTTCACAGAGGAAAAAATGTGGAAGCTAAAGTGAAGCATGAACACATGTCGCCTGCTGGATGTCCCTGTTTTTTGGAAGCTTCTGCATTTTGATGTGCTCCTTTTGAGCACAATTCATAGGACTCCCAGGACTTTTGTTTTTCCAGCAGGATGCAAAAAAACCAAAAAAAAAATATTTGATGCAACTCATCAGGAAAAGTGCAGGGCAATGTTCCCTCTAAGCTGTGGAATCTTGTGAGCAAAAATTCTGCTTTGTGAGCTACTGGCATCAAAGCTGTGAGCGAGCGATTTGGCTACTGCATAAAGTAGTTTGCTTTGGAGGCATCGTTCCTGAGCTAAGACAAAAATGTGTGAGCCGGAGGCTAAAAAACTGTGAGCTAGCTCACACTAACTCAGCTTAGAGGGAACACTGGTGCAGGGTAGTTGTAGGCCAACTATCTGAGTCCTGCAAGCAATGGGGGGGAAGGCAGTTAAGCTCCACCTTCAAAATGGCAGGGCTAGTCTCCTTGTTTTCCTTACTCCTTAAGTCATTAAACAGGCTCTTTCATGGCTGTGCAGAGGTACAGCTTTGTGCCCTGGTTCAGCTGAAAAAGAAAGAAGGGAGGAAGAGGTATTGCATGTGCAATAATGCTCTGGTGTGAATTGTTGCATCTGTTACTACTGACTGGTTTATGTAACAGTGCCTTTATACAAATGGAAATGTGTTTCTCAAACAAAAACAAGAGCAGTAGAGAATGTCTTAGAAAACTTCTGTTTTTCCTGTTTAAGATACCAATAATTATTTGGACGGTGAGGCAAGTGAACCATCAAGGCCACTGCATTTAGCTTGACTTGGTCCAGCAGAGGTCTTTTCCAGCCTTGCTGTTTGACTTCCTCTTAACAGGAGATATGAGGAATGAAGCTTTGGACCTTGCACATGCAAAGCATTGTACACTTAAAGAGAGCTAGAGTGGAGGAGACGGAAAAGGAAATATTTGTCCTCCCTGGATAAAGCGGGAAAAGTCCAGATAATCCATGTGAATACAAATAGGCTATCATAATGGAAGGTTCAGGCAGAGGGAAGTGCTGCGGTGATGCTGTAAGAATTAATAGGGATTGTTCAGGATCAGCTTCTTTTCCTCTGAAGGCTATCATAACCTTTTTTTCTTGCTTGCTTGAGAATTAAGCCATAATGGCAGAAGAGAAGTGGGTTGAAATGGATGGATGAGTGCTTCGCCCATCCCGCTGCCTGCTCTCCCAGCTGCTGAGGAACGAAGTGTCTTCTTGGTCCTGCAGACCTGATGTTTCTGGCAAGCCATGACTCAGGAATGCTCAGAAGGGCCGGAAGCCAAAGCTCAGCGGCCCCCAGGTGGACAATGGCCACAAAGCCACAAGGGCTTTATGGCCTGAATGGGCAGCCAGAGCTGAGGCTGTCAGAGCATTAGGCTGTGGCATGCTGAGCTGGCACAGCCAGAAAGCAGCACAGCTCACAGGGCAGGCCTGCTTGAGGCCCAAGAGCCCAGGACTGGTGTGGTGGTGGGGGGTCTTTTTCAAATGCTGTTCCTACTGTCTTGTCAAATCGGAGCTTGGCAGAGGCAAGCACAGTCATTGCCCCAGGCTCCCAGGAGGGATCGGGGGGGGGGAGATTTGGGGGGCATCGCACTGTGGCCCCCGTGCTAACTATAGCCCTGCTTTGCATTTAGTAAGAACGTAGCTTCTGAATATCCAAAAGTCTTCCAGCATGCACAGATTCTGGCACTGGAAGCAGTTAGGCCAGATCCACGGTTAGCCCAGTTTGCTGGATTGTTCAAGAATACTTACAAAATCAAGATCCCGGGACCATGTTCTTGCATCAAGGTAGTATTTACAAGCGACATTTATATTTTACTTAGGAAATAATATATTTCTGAGGAAACTTAGTCACATTCCTATTCACATTACCCTGGAAACAGGGAGAAGGCCTGCATGGCTGTTGTTGATATCTGTGGAAAAGGCTTCACCTTGAATCTGGTTCCATGATGGAACTTTCCCTGTGATTGGAGTGGTCCAACCTCATCTTGAGAGCAGGCCTTTTATTCTCTTTCAGGCTGGGGAGTGGCTTTCTCCCATTCCTCACTGGCTTGAGTCCAAGTGAGACTTCCTTACTTGCTTTTTTCCAAAAAAACTGTAGATAGTGTCTTACACATCAGGCAGCTATTATTGTAAGAGGGAAGAAATCAGTCAGGTGACATAAATATGTCACCGTTTTCAGCTTGGGAGCCCACCACTCTTAAGCAGCTACGCACAGTCTTTATGGAATTTTTGTGTGTGTGTGGCTATGTGGGGAAATATAAATACAACAAGAGACGATCCAAGCTTGAATTTATCCTCAAGTTGGGAAAAACTGGTTCCCATGAGCTATAGGCAGAAGTGTTATTTTCCAGCAAAGAGGTTCATGATGCAGGGGTGGAAAATGGTCAGTAAAATCAGTAAAAGTCAGTTTTTTCATCTTGGTCAGTAATTTGTCAGTTTTTTAAAAAATTGGTCAGTAAAGTCAGTATTTCTTTGATGTTTGTGAATGCAGTTTGTGTTTTTCTGTTTTCATTACTGCATTTTTGGGGAAACATGATGACTTCCCAGTGAGAAGACAGATTGTTTTCAGTTAAGTTATGAAGTACTTTAAGGACTTTGTTCCTAAGAATAAAATAAAATGTTCAACAGGCTAAAGAAGTTCCCCTTTTATTATGGCTAGTACTCTGTACCTGAGTACAGGTGGATTTAAAAGGTTGCAGTGATGCAGAAAACAGATGTTTCTGGTATATTGTTAAGGAGATGGTTCTATACTTAAGTGAAGGTGTGGTTGAGACAGTTTAAAATTCACATTCCTAGGTAACTTCTTGATGCAGTTTGCAGAGTTATAAGAGGCACATATATTTCACATTGAGGCTGTCATGCCTCCACATCTAACCTTGATTTAAGTTGTTTGGGCAAAGGGTGATGTTGCTTGGGCAAGGGTCATGTCACTTGTTCTGTGCAGTGCCTGGTACACTGTGTCTAGTGGTAGCACCTACTGACTTCCCTGTTCTTCATCTGAAGGGCATACTTGCTATGTTCTTTTTAAAGCACACTTCTTAGTGTGCTGTATTTTGTGCAGCTTTGTTTTCAGGAAAGACTGTGTGTTCTTCTAAAAATCTTCCTTCCTTAGTCAGCGGGTTTGCTTTTTGTCTCCAAGTATGGGAATGTATCAACAGGAGCCAGTACATTTAGTGTCATGGATCCTTGGTATTGCATGAAGAAAGGAAGTCCTCCAGTTCTCTTGTTGCTGAGTTATGTAGGTGACTGAGAGACAAGCAGGCGGCCAGCTTGACTGGAAAGTTGTGATTTGAGGCCCCCTGTATAGAAACTCTGTTCTTCTGAAGCAGTCTGTGGGTGCGGTCAGACGGCGTGCTGAGAGTGGGTTAAACTGCTCCGGTTCTAACTGGAATATATTTGATCTGGATAATCGTGATCACACTTACCTCCCTTACTTACCGCCTCACTGCGCAGTCATGTTGCTCCCCGGCATCTATACTACTGACACGCGGGAGCGTGCAGTGGCGGGTTTTTTCCTCTCTCAGTTTTCGCATGCTCATAGGCGCCCCTCCATAGAAATTGGGTTACGAAACTACCATGGCGCATGCACAGAACCACCAGGGCGAATCAATCCAACCCCTCCAACAAAAGACTTCCCTTTAAACGTTTGACCCAAAAATGGCCGCCTTGAGGTCCCGAACTCATCTAAACTCTAAAACAAGTGACTGTTTAAATGACGGTTTTCTAAACACGGTAGCAGAGCTCCGCCTATGCACACGCTGCCAATGCATTAAACAAATGGCAGGCGAAAAGCAAAAGCCTTGGGCAGCTTTCGAGTGGGGGGGGGGTTTAAACTGGAAGTGGATTGACACCGGAGGAGCGATCACTCGGGGAAAAATGCGGCTTTAAACAGGAGAGGTGAGAAAACACCACTTTGGGACCTGGCAACAAAATACTCCGAGTTAAAGCGGTTTTGAGCCGGAAACCAACGACTGGGGACGGGAGGCAGATGTTGACTGTGTGATAGTGCATATAAAATCAATTTCTTAAGCGTGACGACACCAGATCAAACGGCGCATCTGAACACACACTGTGACAACTTTTTGCTGTTCTGTGAGATCTGGGTTTCTTCTACTTCCACATTTGCATCCCAATTGTGGTGGCTTCACAAGATGCAGCGTTAAAAGAAACCACCAAGGTATCTTAAGGAGGCCTTTGTCTAGGTAACCTAACAATGATCCAGAAGTGTCTCCTGCCCTGGATGCCCAAAGTCAGCTCCTCGTGGCTTGGTACTAAAATGTAGTGAATGAAGCCTATCCTTAGTGTGTCTCTTACCTATAGGTGTCAAACCTTGTAAACTCCTCAGAAGCTTAACTATTTTTTTGTCCATAGGACAACACTGTAAAGTCTGCCAAACCATTTCAGGTCGGTACATAGCTTTAAATTGGGACACATCAAACATACTCCTCCCCCGTCTTCCTAAATAAAAGGATGATAGAATTAAGCTATTCGGTGTACAAGCAATACTACTGTCCCTCAGCTGCTAGCTCATAGCCCCATCTGGATCTCTGAGCCCTTTTCCTCCCTGTCCATTACGTGTGGCCATTATATTTTCCCCTGCTGTTTTTGGTAGGTATTAAAACCCCTTTCCCCATTTCCATAGTTTGTTGTGAAGTATGTATGTGTGTACTGGGAAGCAGGCAGCTTCTGTAGGCAGGGGTGTGTAGGATGAACAGCCCCAGAAGTGTTGTGGGGGGCTAGCTTTGCTTGTAGTTGGAATAACACTTAAGGCATTGTGGTGGTTCAGGCAAGTGGCTCCAAATTTACTTTTCATATGAAGAAGGAGCATTTGGCCTTCGGGGCAAGGCATACTAAAAACTGCTCTGGATACTTTATGCCCTGGAGGTCAGAGTAGTAGAAACCTTGTCTTGCACATTGTATCATCTGGTAGCTCTTGGAGCTGACCATCTCCAAGAGCATCTGGGATTGAGTCCGCCACGCTAAAGGCCTCCCACGTACCTCAGAGGTTTGGGTTTTATTTTAAGAGGCTAAGAAGGCGTAGCTAGTTTTGGTAGCTTGCTGGAAGTACACAATGATCTTCTGTGTGAGTAAACAAGCCCTCTAGGTGGGTTAATTTTAATGCCTGCAGCCCACAACTGACCCTGGAATAAGAGGGCTTACTTCCTGTCATTTTGCTGCCTTGAATGATTAAAATAGCATCTTGGGGGAGTAGGAAAAATGCTGAAGTAGGGCAGGACCTTGGACTTGGAGTCTTGTGGTTGATTTGGTCCAGATAAGATGTCCTGTTTCTGAAGTACCCCTAAGGAAGGCGTAAGGCACCTATGTAGTGTGACTTGGCAGCACTTTCCCACACAATAAGCATGCACTGGTTTCTTAGCAAAATGCCTTTTTGTGGTCTTGTAAATTTCTCTAGATAAGACCCACTCCATGTGGTGAATATGTCCAGCACGGAATTTCAGTTCCTTTCTTGAAGAACAGAGGAGAACTCTGAGATAGACTTGCATGGCTTTGACTATGGGGAAAGTATTAATGTAATACGTAAGAGTATTCCTGTAAATACAAGTGGTGCAAAAGTAAAGAATGACCTCTACAGGCTCATCCAGTCATTGTTTCCTTGCATGTGAATGTAGCTGTTAGTGTGTTTGACTGTCCTTGTCTTTAGTACCAAGTTTTGGACTTTTTAGTGAAAACTTTTACTTGCCTTTAAAAAAGCAACGTGGCTTACACTTAGTACGAAACATTATTTGCACAGTTGGCTCAATGATGGAATCGCTCTGTTTCTATGCTGCTAAGCAACCCTGAACCAAAGAAAAAATGAAATCTGCAACTTAGACACGTTGGTCCGTATTCTGCTCCTGCTTCGTACAAGGAAACTATGAACCATTCTTCTTCACCTGGTTTCTGAGATTTCACCAGCCAGTGCTCAAACACTTTCAAGCCTGTGCCTATCATTGTATTTTTCCATCAAGCTGCTAGCCCTCAAGAAGAAAAGGAAAGATTAAAAGTGCCCAGGACCCAGTTCTTGTGAGGAATGCACACAGCTGAGGGTAAACTGCAAACTGTTTCAGAATAATTCCATTATTGATATGATTATTCTTGGGTTAAACGACAGTAGTCAAAAACTTGATTACAGGCTGCTTAATTGCTGGGAAATAATGCTTCTGTAACTTTTTGTTGAAGTCTGGTGAAAGGAATTTCTTCCTCAGTGAGGGGCTGCTAGTCCCCCACTCCAAATTTCCCCATTTAGTGCATTTAGTCTTCCACCCCTGCCATCCTCTTTCTACCAGCTCATAATAGGCCAGCATTGAGTGGGACATGGGAAAGAGGGAGCGGGCCTGCCTGACTCACTTCGGTCTGGCCTGTGAGGTTCAGAGCTGAGTCGCTTCCAGCTGAGTGCCCATAAAAGGACAGAGAGAACTGAAAGCCAGCCTTGTCTGAGAAGCACTTCCTCTGCTTGCAGCACTCTGGTGCCCCACCCTCTGATGTGCAGGAGAAATGGCCCCTTTTACACACACTGTACAAAACTGTAGCTGGGATCCTGCTTCCTGGTTGAGCCTCCCCCCTCCCCATAATTCAGTTAATAGTTCTATGCAGGGCATTTTTGGTAGAAAAAGCCCAGCAGGAACTCATTAGCATAATAGGCCACACCCAACAGCAGAAATTCATTTGCTTATTAGGACACACCTCTGACAGCCCAGCTCATTAGCATATTAGGCCACACACCCCATGTTCGCAGAAGTGTGGTCATCCAGACACACTCACCTTTTGCTTCTTATTCTGTTTACCTTGTTTGTTGTCAAAACGCAGGGCTTTTTTATAGCAGGAACTCCTTTGCGTGTTAGGCCACCCCCCACCCCCCAATGTAGCCAGTCCTAATGAGTTTCTGCTGTTGGGTGTGGCCTATTATGCTAATGAGATCCTGCTGGGTGTGGCCAACTCGGGAGCCAACCGGATCTCCGTTCCTGTGCGTTCCTGCCCAAAAATAGCCCTGGTTCTATGCCATGCAATGGATTTTACTTGGGGGAGCAGTCATTTGAATTCCCATTTTACAGATAGATTAACTGAGTTTTTCTGTGTGACTGGCCCAAGGCCAGCAGTCTTACAGCTAAGACACAAGAGGAGAGATACCTTATGTACAACTGTAAAAAGTGGGTGGGGGTTGTTCCTTCCTTAGAATGAACATCGGGGAAAATAAGAAGAAACGTAATTATCACCCGCCCCCTGCAAAATCCAAAGGGATATTAATTTCTGAACCCTTTTAGAAGCACGAGTTCCTTTTTCTGTAGATACTACTAAGTCCAACTACTATAGCCTTATTTTGTGTTTTTATATTGATTTTTCATTTTGTCAGCTTGCAGAGTAAGATATGTTTAGGGACAGAGGGTGGTGATAGGGGAACAGTCCCGGAGGCATCCACTTGAGTGTGGCGTGCCTCAGGGGGCAGTGTTTTTCCCTGTGTTGTTTAACATCTACATGCGCCCCCTTGCCCAGCTTACCAGGAGGTATGGGCTGGGTTGCCATCAATATGCTGATGACACCCAGCTCTATCTGATGTTGGGTGGCCGGTTGGGCTCTGACCCAGAAGATCTGAACTGGGCATTACAGGCAGTGGCTGGGTGGCTCAGGCTGAGCCGGCTGAAACTAAACCCAGCAAAGATGGAGGTTTTGTGCCTGAGTTGTGTCGGTACGGAGTTGGGGATCCCTCTCCAGACCTTCGATGGGGCGCCTTTGGTGCCAGCGTCAGAGGTTAGGAGTTTGGGAGTGCTCCTGGATCCCTCCTTAACTATGGAGGCCCAGGTGGCAGCCACTGCCAGATCACCATTTTACCATCTTAAGCTGGTTCGGCAGTTGGTTCCCTTCCTCAACCGTGACAACCTGGCTACAGTGATCTATGCGACTGTCACCTCGAGGCTAGACTACTGTAACTCTCTCTACATGGGGCTGCCTTTGTTGCAGATCCGGAAGCTGCAGCTAGTGCAGAACACGGTGGCCAGGCTGTTGATGGGTCTCCCCAAGTGGGAGCACATCCACCCTGGGCTGAGTGCACTGCCCTGGCTGCCAATAGCATATCGGATCCGTTTCAAAGTGCTGGTACTTACCTTTAAAGCCCTATATGGCCAGGGTTCGACCTACCTGAGGGACGCCTTTCCCCACACATACCCCCAAGAGCACTTCGGTCAGGGACACAACATCGCCTGGTGATCCCAGGCCCCAGGGAGGTAAGGCTTGCTGTGACCAGGGCCAGATCCTTTTCAGTGGCGGCTCCTACCTGGTGGAATGAGCTCCCAGAGGAGATCAGGACCCTGTGGGACCTTATGCAGTTCCGCAGGGCCTGCAAGATGGAGCTCTTCCGCCAGGCTTTCACGTAGGGGCCGCCACTACCACCACCACCAGTGGTGTGGGTAACAACGGGGCCAAGGGGACAGCCCTCGGAATATCTGACATAATATTGCGTGGCGCTGGTATCACTGAACTGGCTATGTACCAACTACAGGACAATACCACCTCCAATGGAAGACCGATATTATCTTGTAATTTATACGGAGACCATCTTGTTTCTACTGAGCACTTATTCTTGTTGATATTAATGGTTATCGTTTTATCTTGTTTTTATTATACGTGGGCACTTGTGCTCTTGTAAGTCACCCTGAGCCCGCTTGCGGGGAGGGTGGGGTATAAATACATTAATAAATAATAATAATACCTTAGAATACAGCAGCGTCTTTAGGGAGCTGGTGTGGTAGAGGAGCTAAGATTGATCAGTGATCCTGGAGGTCCCAGTTCAAATCTCTTCTGCCAGAAATTCATTAGGTGACTTTAGGAAAGCCCCCCCCGGCCCCTCCCCCCTTGTGCAGTCTGAGGTTAATACCGTTTCATCATAGAGGGCTGTTGTAAGAATTATATGACTGAAGCACTTCAAATACCGAAAGTGCTCTAGAACTGCTAAATATTTCATGTGACGGCTAGGTATATTTGTGGGGCATTTTTATTCCAGTAATGGACTGCTGTGGCCAACAGAAGATCTAAATTTGAGAATCTCTGTAAGTTTTATAAAGGGAACATTTACAAACATGCCAGCAGTCACAGGCATATACCTTCTGTTCTTCTGTGATTAGCTTATTATTAATATTTTAAATATTTATGCTTCCTTCCCAACCAGTTGAGGATCCCCAAAGTACCAAAAACATTTTTAAAAAAGGTTTTAAAAGCATACGACAATAAACATCTAACAAAACAAAACACATAGATGCATACACAGCAACTGGAAGGAGGGTTGCTGGAAGAATGCGAAACAAAAATAGAAAAGTCTTTACCCACTGGGAGAAGACATTAATAGAGGGGGACAAATGCATCTTCTGGCAGGAGGAATTTCATAATTCTGATGCCATAACTATGGAGTCCTGTTCTCATGTTGTCTCCTGCCTAACTACAGGTAGCAGAGGCACCCAAAGTATGGCCTTCAAGGGTTATCATTATGGTTGGATATGTTCATAAGGGGAAAGGCAGTCCTTAAGGTATGCTGACCTTAAGGGATTTGAATGCATCAGTCAAATTTTCAAGAATGTTATGACATGATAAAACCAACTTCAATGAGAGGTGTGGAGGAGTTGGATAACTTTGGTACAACATCAATCCTCAACCCCCCCCCCCCCCAAAATGCAAGTTCCTCAGGAATTATCTCTGTGCCCTGGCCAATCCCTGCTGAAGAATTCAATGAAGAAGGCATGGAGTTTCTACTCAGCCAGTTCCAAGTGCAAAACGATGGGATTCCATGTCCCAGAGGCTTCTGCAGTAACACAGAGGCCTCTGGGGATGTCCTCTTAGGGCTGATGGGGACTGATAGGTACCCCTATTTGGAAAAGTATTGCTTGGGGGGCCTCTAAACCTATGGATGTTGACTAGAAGCTGATAGTTTCTGTGTTGTACCATAGTGAGATGTAGACTGAAAAGGTGGGATAGCTATGCCTAGAGAACTCATTTCTGTTCTTGTAGGGGCTGGAGGTTTATTCATGTTTGGAAATATGCAAAGTAGGTAAAATATTTGTCTCTGGGCTGCCATGGTTTAGTGTAGGGGTAAAACGGTTTGATAGCACAAGTTTCTGTATAATAGCTGATAATGGACTATACAAAGCTCAAGATTTGCATTATGCAGATGTTTGTGGCTTGAAACTCAGCATGATATTTATGCACCTGACCTTTGGCTCCCTTGTGTAAAACTGTAAAGCTTTGCATGCTGTAACTTTTTTGTTCTTTTCTCTATGTGACCCCTTTATGAGTAACCTCTGTAAAGGTATCTCCATAATGTTCTGGGGTGATGTGTGCCATGCTGCATCCTTGCCTTCCTTATTTTTGCCACCACCAAAAGCTGTCACCTTAGAAGTCTTAAGTTAGACTCAAAGAGCAGGATGACTTAGTTGTATATGGTAGATTGGCAAGAGCAGGATGACTTAGTTGTATATGGTAGATTGGCGAAACAGTGCGTGGGGTGGCCCTGAGGTAAAAATTTATTTCTCTAAAATAAACAGTTATTTTTCTAAAACATATGTAGAGTTTATAAATACAACAGCTTAACCGTTTTTGTATGGCTAATTAGCTGAATGGATTCAGACAGGTACAGAAGTGTAATGGTTCCTTAAGTAGACCTAACCATACGGGCTTATTTTATCACTTGCCTCACCCTTCCAGCCCCCCTCTTTCTTACTCTGCAGGCCTATGTTTTAGATCACAGCAATGTACATTTAAAACTCCACATTAAAACATAGAAATAAAGCACACGCACAGAGTATTTACATGGCAAAACACCACACCTACTCTTACACCAAGCCCAGTCAGTCCAGATGTTTGCCTACTCTGCCTAGCCTCCCTTTGATGCTGTTGTGGCAGATGCCATATACAAAGCTACTTATATCCATTTTGGAAGGCAGGAGAGCATCTTGCTTTTTTGCTGGAGTTGTTCTCTCAGTTCTAGCAGGATAAGTACACTTTGGAACATTGCCAGGAATGATCCGTCTGTTTACTAAAATCAAAATTGTGTAGGTTTCAGGGCCTGTTAACCTCACACTAGAGCTCTGTATTGGCGTACCCTACTTACTGAAGCCTCTCAAACGTTTGAGATCCAGGAAGCTGCTTGCAGCTGTGGCTGTCTCTCTCCTGTCTCTGAGAACAAGGCCCCCTGTCTTCTCCTCTGCTGGGTCTCAGTGGGAATGCCAGAATGGTTGTTTACAGCCAGTGGGCAGCCAATTTGAGGGCTTTGGTCCTTTCTCGAAGGGATTGGGTAGCTGAGTAAAGAATTATCTCTCTGCCAGAGCAACTTAAATTTAGCGTGGCGCAGAATCTTTCGTCAAAGAAGACATTTACATGCTATCATAGCTCTTGCTTGGACCATCATGACATCCATTGTTCTTATCTGTATATCTGATGTCATTGCCAAATGTAAAATTAATTTGGGTAGGGGACTTGGCTTGTATGTTTAAAATGAATATGCTGTCCTATGTCTGCTATAGTTTAGGTACTGTTAGGATGAGCTAGTCTTTGTGCAGTGATTAGACTCACAGTGGTCCTTACTCCATGGACCACGGAGAGCCACATTCTCAAATCCCATCAACCAAAAGAGCCACATGACTAGTACATGCCCTGCATATGGCCTCAAATGCACACAGACAGTAATATATAACTATAATATAACCCCTTTAATTACCAGAGAACCTCTGAGCATGTTGGGTTGTGTCTCTGCACTACTTTGCTTTATGGATTAGCATGTGGTGTGCCTCATTCTGCCACCACCTGATTCAGCTGCATGTGATGACCCAGCCTCATATAAAGGACCCATACAACTGTGCAACCAAAGATACAAACATCATGGACAAGTTGTGTTTCGTTTTCAAAATGAAGCAGTTCTATCTTGGGCCCATAGTAATGATGAGATTATTCCCATTTCTTTAAAAAGCTACCCGCTTTCCTGGAGCATGGGGTGGATGCCAGGTGCTCAGATGCCTCCTGAGCCATCGAGCAAGTATCACTGTATTAGAGGATCAGACTAGGACTTGGGAGGCAGAGTTCAAATTCTGACTCAACTGTGAAGCTCCCTGGATGACTTCAGGCCAATGATTCTCCTCTCAGCCCAGCCCTCTCCACAGGGCTGAAGATAACAATGAGAACAGTAAAATGAGGTATCCTTGAAGGAACAGCAGGATAAAAATGTGTTTATTTAGAACAGCTACATCCCATCTTTTCATGTGTGTGCTGAAGGTGGGTCACAGGGAAAAAGAAATAAAATACAAACTTAAACTAAATCAACAGAACACCTGAGGAAAAAACTAAAAAACTAGCTAGCTGTTAAAACCATGTGACTTGGGCAGATTTTTAGAATAGGAGATTCTTTTGTGTCCATGAACTAGTTTGGCAATCATAGGCTTTCCATTTCTGGGCTCATGAGATAACTTCTCAGTACTTTAGCAATTCACAAATATTGCTGGTCTGTCTCAATCTGACCCTTATGATCACATTAAAGGAGTTTCAAGGGGTAGCCCCAGGATTAAAGCTGTAGGCAAACTAATTGAAAGCAGGAGGGTATTTTAGAACAATTGGCTGGCCCACACAATAAATAGCAATCTTGTAGTTAAGGAGATAATAAAATCTGATGGTTCCTATGAAGTGGCAGTTTATTTAGCTAAAACACATGTGGGGGGCTATATTTGGCCCTTAAGCCTTGGCAGCTACAGAGCTCCATCAGTTTTGATGGCATCACAAAGATCATGGTGAACATGTTCAGACTTCTGCATGTGAGTTGGAGCACTTGAAAATGAAGTAGCAGGAAGAATGTAATGCTGTCTTCTGAGACTACACTAGCAAGGGGAAAGCATACAACAGTTCATTGATAGCGTCTTATGGTCTGGTCCTACATTTCATATGACAAAGAAGTGTGCGTTAGCAGGAACTAACAAATTTGCTTGCTGTGGTGACACACACAACACACAACACACACACCCCGCTGCCTTCTGAGCTAGGGTTGAAGGAAGGGGATTATACAGTTTATAGTTGCAATGCATTTTGGCCCTAGGGAATACAATGACTGTGGGGAGGGTCCTTCCTTGATCTCTCCAGTTCCAAGCTCGAGAGGGAAGTTGGGGTTCATCTGTGTTAGACTACATCTAGAAGCCATGACGAGCGCTTAGAAAGGGGAGCAAGAGATGTGAAAGCGTGGAAGAATGCATAGAAAAAAATTTCCCCAGAGACAATTTCAGTTTTTCCAGTGGAAAAATTAGAAGCTTTGAGACATCACAAGAAAAGGAGGGGAGGAAACGGCAATGAAATATTTTCTCTTTTAGAATGAACATAATGCTTTTTAAGGCAAAGTTTTTGCTTACTCAAAACATGTGGTTTGAAGACTTTTATGTAAGACAATCTTCATTGGACTAATTTCTGCACCATACTGAGATCAGTGTTGTAGTGCTTAGAGTGTTGGACTAGGACCTGGGACACCCAGGTGGGGAGCTCTAGCCACCCTGCCATAGAAACTTGCCGGTTGACCTTGGGCCAGTCACACGCTCTCCGCCTGAGCTACCTCACAGGGTTGCTGTGATGATAAAGTGGAGGAGGGGAGGAAGAGGTAACCTCTTTGGGTCCCCATTGTGGGGGAAAGTGGTGTATAAATAAAGTAAATAAAAATAATTTCCTTTGTATACTGTAGACATATAAAATGTACTTTCAAATATATTGTTTAAAAGCGACTGTCTCCACAATAAGCATTTGTTTTTTCCTCTCATATGACAAAAATTAAAGGAAGTTGGGACAGTGACTAATGCTGTTCATTTGATATTAAAAATAAATCAAAAAAACAACCGCACTTGCATAAATTCCAGAATTTGTGCTTAAAGAACAAAAATCCTAGCTCTCATCATTGCATCCCTGTTGAGGAACCCAGAGGTTCGCACAGAAGGAGCTTCTGTGTTTTTCTCATACGCCTCCTATCCTAGCAGACTAGCTAGCCCTGTTTTCTTGCCTGTCGCCCTCTTCCCTCAAAACATATTCCAAGCCAAAACACATGAACACCCCATGAGGTTAAGTCTAACATGATTTCTCAAAGCCTGACCCGACCTCACCTGAGCCTTTGTTCTTAAGCAAGCCCTGAAAATGTCAACAGCACAGGTTTGTCCTTATGAAACGGATGGATTTCATTGTGCTTTCATTGTGGTTGGTAGCAGGGCTTTAAAAAATTTTTTAACTGTCTGGCTAGATATTTGCTTCCAAAAAACAGAACACTGGGTGTTTGCCCTGTAACTCATTCACTTATTCCAACTCATCCTTATTGAATTCTAGGTGCTTCTGCCCCACCACAGTTGTGGATTCTGTTGCTATGGGGAATGGTGACCCACAATCCTCCCTCTCCATTCACCTCATACCTCTGGAGACTTGTATATGTTAATGGGGCTGCTGAAGCTGAGGAAGATGAGTTTCTCTCTGTTAATAATACTCTTTCGCTTGTGCAGGTTCGCTACAAGGAGGAGTTTGAAAAGAACAAAGGGAAGGGCTTCAGTGTGGTGGCTGATACCCCCGAATTGCAGCGAATCAAGAAGACTCAGGATCAAATCAGCAACGTAAGCTGTCCTGCATATGGCTTTCTGTGTACCTATACAGTTTATTACATGCAAAACTGCTTAAACTTGGCTTTCTCTCCCTCGGCTGCTGCAACTACTGCAACACATTGTCAGAATTGGTAGACTCCCATTAAATCATCCAATTTTGGCGAAAGAATAAGCTTGTATAACTTAATTCCCCACTTCGTCCTCCTGCCAGTAGGGGTGAGCAAACATTTTTAACAAAGGGGATGTGATGTTTGCCAGGAAATATGAGTTAGTTTTCCTACTGCAGTTTTTTTGGTTCAAGGACACATTAACTTCATGTTTGTTATCACAGACTAAGGCATGTTGTAAATTGCAGAACGTGGGGCAGAAGGCATGCTAGAGGCATGAGGAAGAGCTGACTAGAGCACCACTTTCTGACTGCTTATGAAGATTTGGAAAAAATGCCTCCATTTTTATCACGAGGGCTGGAAACTTTCTGCTGTTAAACTGGAGACCTTTTTGAGCCTGCTTTTGGCACTTAACTCTGGCAATGTAGTCTAGAAGATTTGCTCTGTATTCTTGTCGTCCGTCCCCCCCCCCCCCAATATGAATAATTTGCGGTATGGGTAAGCATTAAAATCTGAACTTTCTCAGAAGAGCTCAAGTCCGAGTGCTTGAGCATAATAGCATGTGATTTATGTCAGAATAGTGCATCATAAATGAGCCACATACAGTCTAGTTTGTGTCTGTAAAGATCCAGGAGGCCTGCTTCTCCTCCCATGGGGTGGCTGAGCAACTCTGTCTCAACTCTGCTGCGTGTCTCATGCCCAGAAACTACAGCCAATAACACACACATGCTCACCGATTTTAAAACTGCCTCCTGCTGTTGCCTTCGGTTGATTTCCCCTTGACCTCTGTTCTACTGCCAATTGTATGCAGCAGTTCTGGCAGCCAGGCACTGAGGGATTTGAACCCAGTGTCGGGGGTGGGGGGGGGGGGGGGGGGCTCACAGGTCTTTTTGCTGGAAGTTGTAATGGAGTGGGACAGGTGTGACGATGCCAGTTGTTAAGGACCCAGTGAGAGGAGGAGACAGAACTTGACTTCCTCTAGGATGTAGGGAGATGGCAAAACCAGACCAGAGTATGTCCTCAGCTTTTCCAGGGATAGTCACTGTTGTATGTTTCATCATGGAAAGTGCTTTGCAGCTCCTTTTCCCACAAGAGCTCTACAGGATAGGATTGTGTATGTGTGTCTGTGTATTTTCCCCAAGAGTGCCCAGTAAGCTTAATGGCTGATTAGAGATCTAAGCCTCAGTTTCTTGGGTCCAAATCCAGTACTTTGAATAGTGAAAGTGCCAATACAAATTATTGGAAAACAAGTGGAACAAAGTACTTAAATTCAACATTAGGCATGTTTCCCATTCTAAGGCACAAGTGTAAAATTACAAATTGGCTGGAACATAAATAATCAGATACATGGGTGTGCTTCACTCACCTCACCCCTGCTCTGGTTAAGAGCATTTAATTCCCATTTTATAGAGGGGAAACCAAGAATCCAAAAACGGTTGTTGTGTTAGTCTGTTGCTGTAAAAACAAGTATTGTGGCGCCTTAGAGATCAACAAATGTATTGTGACATTTGTGGATCAGAGTCCATTTCTTCAGAGGATGAAGTGGTCATGCATCCTATAACAGGCTCTGAGTTGTAAAAGTTTATGCCCCTAGCAAATGTGTTTGTTTGCAAGGGTAACTGCCACACGGCCTCTGAGTAAGCACTTGGCTAAACTGGGATTTGAACCCATGATCTCTAAGGCCAAGCAAGACTCGTTCCACTGGATCTCACTGACTTGGGCTGTGGTGATCACGCCAAGTGATGAAACCGTGGGGAGAAAGGGTTCCAGAATTGAGAGGTTAACAGGTATGAAAAATAAAAGTGTATAGAAGGGACAAAATGGTAACCATAGTGCAAGCTAGCAAAAAGAATTGGATATCCAAGACTCCAGTGAGTGAAAATATGTGGTGGCTTCTTTACATTCACTCAATATAACCCTAGCTGTCTAAAAAAAAAATCTCCTTGTGGCCTGTTGATCTGCCCTTAATCATTGGCTGTAGCCATTTGTGTGAGCTGGCACTCTGGGAGTTAATTCTGGGTGAGCCCAGCAGACCAAATTCCGTCTCACAGGGAGACCCTTCCCAGGCCCTCTGCCCTGTAGCCTTTTGCTCACCACGCTTGAGCTCTTTAATGGAGCAATTACCCTTTTGCTTTGCTGTTTCCCTCTTCAGTTACAAATTCCATTCAGTCCCCTCTTGACTGTAAGCCTCTGCAGGCTGATATTGAATGTTTGCCTTGGGAAAGGGGCTCTCCGATCATGACTTGGTATAACTCAGTTTGCCCTAGTTTCCTTGGCGAAATCTCCGGAGCAGCATAGGCACACCAGTGGGTGGGTAGTAGGGGAGATCCATCTTCTGACTCATTCCGCCTTCATATTGGTTATACTCAGTAACCTGGAACCTTAAAAAGGGGATTCTCCATCACCTGTTACAGGAAAGGAGAGAGAGTGCACCACTAAATAAGGGGACACCTAAGCAGAACTATGTGTGTTCCTTTGTGGGTGCAAAGATGAGCTTGAACAATGTGAGCAGTTGTTTGTTGATGCTTCAGGAGCCAGAGGGCAAAAGTGGAGATCTGGCAGGATTTGCGGTAGTCTGAGAGAGCACCGTTGAGCTTGACTCAACCCTTTCCTAAGCTACCAGAAGCAGAATAAATTATGCACTGCAAAGACATAAGATTCCAACTTTCAGATTGTACCTCATAGCTCAGGGGTGTCGAACTCATTTGTTATGAGGGCCGGATCTGACATAAATGAGACCTTGTTGGGCCAGGCCATGTGTGTCATAAAATGTAATGCCAGGTAGTGGAGTTATAAACTTTATAAAGGACACAAACACACACACATATTTTTGAAAACTTAAAATAAAACATGCTTAAAATATTAGCACTCTTACAATATTTTGTTTAACAGTCTCTGATAACTGACACCTCTTGCTCTGAACTATTGCATTAAAATCTGGAGACAGTGTGCTGTAGCAATCTTGAGTATGCTGTTCAGGTGTTGTTCAGGTGTTTATCTGTACGTTGCAAACCTACTTTTGATTCATTACAGAAATCTCATGGTCAAGGTTCTGAGCCTAAGGGGAAAACATGAAATGGCTGGGCATTGCAAGCTTTTGTCACATATGTCGCTTCGTGTGCTGGTCAAGTACATGTGAAGGCACCATGACACAGACTGAGAGCTATGTGTTTGTCTACAAAACTATAGTCTTCCCCAGAGAAATAACTACAACTCCTATAAGCCAGTGCAAGAATAGAGAGACAGCACAAGACACTGCAAGTATAGAGAGATGACAATGTATAGTGGTCAGTATCAGCCCACTATTTGGGAAGTCTAAATTCAGAATCCCCAGTCTGCAAAAGAAATATGCTGGGTGAACTTGGTCTCTCAGCCTAATCCACCTCACTGGCCTTTTGTTATTCCTCATCTAAATAGTTCACATGGCTTTCCTACTGAGAAAGACTGGATCATGAGGGCATGAATGCAGTGAGAGAGAGGAGGGGAACCCAATTGCATCCAGGAGAGCCCTGGCATAATGAGCCTAACAAAACTCTCTTCCTCTCTTTTCCTCCCCCCGTAGCAAGGCAAAAAGCTCATACCTTGAATAAAGCTTTGTTGGTCTTAAAGGTGCTTTGTAGCTCTTCTGTTCGACTGAGGGAACTGGGCAAAGTAAGCTCTTTCCCTTTCCCTCCCACCCCCTCTCTTCCTCCCCAGGGGATGAGGAGGGGAAGGAGCCTCATCCAATGGAAGAAAAAGAAGCGCTTGCCCTTTCCCTCCCTCCCCCCCTTCCTTCCCAAGGAAGGAGCCTCAGCCAATGGAAGGAAGAAAGGCTTTGCTCTGTAGCTCCTGTGTGATTGAGAGACCCTACCAAAACAAACTGTGACACAGAAGGAAGCAAGAGAGAAGGAGAAGGAAGCAGACAACAGCCAGTTGCTCGCGAGCCGCATACAAGCCCTGTGGGGGCTGGATCCAGCCCATTTTGTAGATTCTTTTCTACCATCCTTGCCTCTCTCCTCCTGTCACAGGGTGGTTGTGAGGACTGGTGGTCACTATTCATATAGAGCTGTTGGGAAAACTGAGTGTAAAGGATGATGGCTAGGACAAGATTCACCCAAGGGTAGGGAGATATGCTACGGTCTTGAGCAGTGTTCCCTCTAAACCCCCCCCCCCCACTGAGTGGAGCATTTCACATCCTGAGCAGAATATAACTGCTGTAATCTTTAAATGGGCAATGGGCAGTGCAAGACCCTCTGCGGCTCCAGGTTGTTGCTGAGCAGGGCTTCCTGTGTCAATGAGTGGCTGGGAACACTGGTCTTGAGCCCAGCACTCCCCTGTTCAGTGCCTTCCCTTATCTGAATTCCCATATACCTGCATAGACACAGCATGCCCTCAATTCTGTTTCACCTACCTTGTCACACTCCAGGTGATGCATTGCCTCATCCTAAGGTTCAGGGGTATAATGACAGAAACGTACCTGGGTTGTTTAGCAGAGCTGTTATTACAGAGGGCTGAATCTTTTCTTTAATAACATAAGGCAAACTTTTCTGTGATGGAACGTGATTGTAGATGGAGGGAGGTTACCAATAGCAACCTGGGTTTGTCTGTGCATGGATTCTGTCCCTCTTTCTAAAGCTGGAATGTAGCATGGCTATGTTCTGAGAAATGTGGCTTTCAACACTGAGCATTACTTTTTACACTTGTAGCCATACTGCAGTTGCAAATTCCAGTAGCAACTTCCCGTATGCAGATGGGCCTGGTTCTGGTAGGTGCCACAGCATGGGGAATGAGGAGCTCCTGCCCCCCGCCACATTGTTTTCGGCCACCAAAATGACCCAGGAGGCTGCAGGGGCACATATTTGCCTTGCCAACCTGCACATGCCGGTTTCCGACAGAGCGAATAATCCCCCTCTCCCAGCTGCTGCCCTCCTTTTGTTTCAGCTCCTGAAAAGTGTCGGTTTTTGACGTGCAATGAACAAACATCTGTCTAAAAGCATCTTTCCAAAATTTTGTTTGAAGCAATTTGTGTTCTTGGCTACAGGCTAGAAAAGGGCAGCCCAGACGTCTGAAGGGAGGGATTGACTGGCACTGGATTTTGCAGTATGTGCCAAGCTATTCTCCCCCCCCCCACACACACACCCATTCCCCGCCAGAATGGGGGAGATGGTGACAGTCCTCCTAACATGGCACTGCTATGGTTCTCTGCTGCCACCTGCTGGTGTGCATGCTGCATTTCAGTACCCTCTCAGTTTTGAATGAAGGGAAGAAGAGTTTCAGAGTGAGCGAGACAGGGTTCAGGTTAATAGGGCACAGCCTATATTTGTTCAACCTCCCAGCCTTTGGATTGTTATTTGGTCACTTGTCTGCAGCTTCTAATGACTGTCAGCACAATGATCTCAACCACGGAGTTTCATCTGGATCAGGGTGAGGGCAGAAGATGATGTAGCCAATTAGCACTCTGCCTCTATTCTTCCCTTCTTGGGCCAAGTGATTGAGAGAGCAGTAACACGTCACCAACTCTAGGTGGCCTTGGGTAATTCATCTGCTCTGGTTTTCAGTCTGACTTCAGACCAGGCTGTGGGATGGAGTTGGCCCTGCTGGCTTTCGTTAAAGACCTCCATCTGAACGTAGACAAAGGCCAGGCCTCTTTGTTGCTGCTATTTGATGTTTATTTGCTGTCTTTGATACAGTAGACCATGCCATCTTGTTGAGGCTCTTGGAGGCAGAAGTAGGCATCTCAGGGGGTTGTGCGCTGCACTGGGTCAAATCATTCCTCGCTGACCAAACTCAAAGACTTGCCATTGGAGACCGGTTATCAGCTCTAATGTTATTTCCTATTGTTCTAATGTTATCTCCTGTCCTTCCTCTGTAGATAAAGTATCATGAAGAATTTGAAAAGAGCCGGATGGGCACACCTGGTGGGGAAGGAGGGGAACTGGAGCGTCGCAACTCCCAGGAGGGCGCCAACTACAGGAGGCCAGCAGAGCAGCAGCAGCAGCAGCAGCCACCACACCAGCAGCCCCACCACATCCAACCAAGTACCCCTGGTAAATGAGCTGGGGTCATTCTTGAGCTGAGGGAGGGGGGGGGACCCTTGCAGCAATTGTTGAATAGCTGGGTCGACTTGTGGCCTCCGTTAACTCCCCAAGAACCAAGTCTCTGTTGCCTGTGTAGGTTCTTCTTGGAATGGTTGGAACAGTTCTATGGCTGAGGCCATTCAGAGCAGAAGACCCAACAGAATTTTTGTCTCAGGTGGAAGCTGGAATTCTGTATTGGGTTCTAGGGCATGCATTGCCCTGCAATCCCATCAATCACCAAGAGTTGGCTGACTGTTTTCTTGTCTTCCCCAGTGTACCACCACCAGCCACCACAACAAGCAGCATCTCAGTCCTATGGCTACAAGGAGCCAGCAGCACCTGTCTCTGTACAGCGCAATGCCCCATCCGGAGGAGGGGTGAGTGCAACTCAGGGGGAATCAGGGAACCGAGGGCTAGCTACCCTTTTTTGTGGCCAGGGAAGCGGATCGGATCGTTTTAATGACATCTTGCCTATTGTGAGTGTCTCCTTGCTTGCATGGAGATGTGCATGGTGTTAATGGGTTTTCACAAGAGCACACAGAAGGTTCAGACGAGGAAATACAATTCTTTAATAATTTTCTAATCTTGTGGAGGAGAGGAAGATCCCTTCAAAGTAAATCACCTGACTCCAGGAACACACCACGCAGCCACACAGACAATGTGAGGTGTATATGCAAAGCACATTGGTGGCATTGAATGCACACGGTGATTTGCATTTAAAATCCAGGTGGGGGGCAACCCCCCCCCATGAAAACAGAGTCTGAAAGATGGTGTCATCCTGCTCTTAGCTCCCCATAGAGTCCATGGTTGCATTGAAATTTGGGCCACAGTCTAAGGCCATCTCTGCCTTTAGTGCCAGCCTTGGTCCCATTGGCTGTGACAATAAAGTCCCCCCAAGTCCAGTCCTGTTCCCTGGCCAAAGTCTGCCTCCACATCATCCCATAGGTCCCAGGTCACAGTGTGCCATTATGGTAGCATAGCACCAGATTAGCTATGGATTTAATGGCTTTCCTTTCGTCTTCGTCGCCCACTGGTAGTTTGATTGAAGCATAATGTGTTACTGAAGTGGCGGGGAGTGTTATGAGTCAAAAAGTCCCATTCATCATTGCTTGTGGTGGCTGCCAGTGCCCAGAGACAGTTCTTAGAAACTGTTCTTTTATTTATGTCTGAAGTAGCTACTCCTATCCAGTAGAACTAGATGTCAATTATTGGCTGCTACCATTTCTGTGATTCAGTACCTCCAGCGCCAGTCAGGGCAGAGGCAGGAGATTACCTTCCACGTCCCCCTGATACTTTGGTCACTGGCAGACCATGGCCCTTTCCCCCGATTCTTAACTGCCTCCGTGTACGAACTGCACTCCCTGGAACCAGGCCCAACTTGAGCAGCATTAGTCTGCGTTTGCTTTTGCTTTTCACGCAACACCTGTGGGGATCCCTGAGCACTGATCTGTCTCTTCTCCTCCCTACGCCCTCTACCCTAAAACCTCAGAAGCGGTTCCGTGCGGTCTACGATTACAACGCGGCAGATGAGGACGAGGTCTCCTTCCAGGACGGTGACACAATCATCAACGTGCAGCAGATCGATGACGGCTGGATGTACGGCACCGTTGAGCGGACCGGCGACACAGGCATGCTTCCCGCCAACTACGTGGAGGCTATATGAGCCTTGCTTGGGTGCCGCCCTGGAAGCAAGCAGGGGGAAGGGCTCTCATCGTGTGCTTCTCGTTCCATTATCCCTTCTCTGCTGTCTCTTGTCACACATCGGTTACTTTGTTCTGAGCCTCTGGCATGGCCATTTTTTTATTCTTCTGCCAACATAGCCTTGTTTTGGAGGCATTTGACATTGGGGTGTCTCTCTCTCTTGCTGTTTTTCAAACTATCCTTGTAAAACTTTTTTTTAAAAGACCAGCTGTCCTTCCATCCCCTCTCTCTGCTTTCATGGGACTTGGCACTGTGCTCTCCTCCCTCCCCCGGGACCTGCCATTTTGGGAAGTGATTTGAATTCTGAATTAAGTGAGCCTGATCTAACCAAACTTCTACATGGGAATAGGAACAAGGGAGGCCTAAGGGGAACAAACCCGGTGCCATATTTGCTTTTAGGGCTGTAGGGCCTTGAGTAACTTGGGGAGAGCCTCTGACCAATTTTCCTCTAGAAAAATTTGCCCCAGGGCTATTGTTTGCATGTGAACCTTGACTCCCCTGTCTTCCTTTCTATAACATTTTAAATATCAGCTTGACAAAAATCAAAGAGAAAACACATACTTCACTTTAACGCCTTTGGTGGAACCATCTTCTATTGCTTGCTTGTACAAAACAGCATATCTGTAATGTCTACAAGGAAGTTGAAGGCCAGTTTTAAGTGCTGAATGTGAAGGATGGCAGGAGAGAGTTTCGGAGAAGGAAAGGGGTGACTTGTAGCAAACACACCCCAGCATTGGCTCGGGATGCCAGGGCTAAGCAAGAGCGGGTGTCTACTTTGGCAGGGTTGGGAGAGAGTTGCACTCACTGGCATTCCTGTGAAAGGATAAGCAGTCTGGAGCAGAAAGGGCCCTGGGCTTCCAGTGTAGCGTAAGATCTTACCAATCAGGAGGACCAGTTTGCACAGCTCCCCTTTGGTGCTCTACCTCTGGGCTGGAGGAAGCATGAGGGAGGGACAGCGATATTCCAAATGCTTACTGCCCCCTCTCCCCAAACAGCTTTAGAATGACTTTTGAGCCAGCCTATGCAAGAATCACCCAGCTAACGATGCATACAGCCACCTCTCTTAAAGCCTCTGGTGCTTGTGTGTATCACATACATGCTTCCCCCCCCCCATGACCTGAATTCTGTTGGCACCTAAGATGTAAAGACAGGCAGGCACTTCCCTAAATAGCCATTTTACCCGTAGCAGCCCCTTTCTTTCTTAGGCAAGAAGAGCCACACTTGGCAATGCTGTCTTTGGGACCAATTCACCTTCTTCTGTCGGTGTTGTTCGTGGGGATCCACCAAAGGTTGATGGAGCACTTTTCCCGTGAACCCAAGAGGCAGACCAGTAGACGACAGCATCTCCCTCTCTTGTACCTTTTCTGAGCCAGACAATGTTTACAGCCCTCTCTCTTCTCTCCGCTGCCCTCCAGCCAGCCTGGCAATTTGGATGAAAGGGTCAGGGGAGCACATATACCTTACCTTGCACTAGAAATATACCTCTTACCGTCTCTTTAGTACTTAGCTGGCAAGTGCTGTTGCTGGCTTGGGGTAGCATCATGGACCAAAAGCAACTTGTGCTCATGTGAGAATGGCAGGGAACTTCTCTAACTGGAACCTTATGAGGTGGTGTGTGCGTGCATGAGAGTGTGCAGGTAGGAAAGCGGGGGGGGGGGGGGGCAGGGACGCTGCCATTCCCCAGATCACTAGATCCTTGAAAGTCTCCATTCTGTGCTCGTAGTGGCTTTTTGCACTGCGTTTTAAAGATTGGCAGTGACTTTCCAAAATCACTCCTGTGTTGGCCAAGAAGGACAAATTCTGCCTGAAAAGTAATGCACAAACTGCTCCTCTGCAGGACCACATTCCTCTGGAAGTGGCTTGGCAGTTCATGGATCTGACAGCTGAGCTATTTCCATAGGGGTTGTGGAGCTAATGCCTCTTCCGTGTTTGCAAGTGATGTCTGCAAATCGCTGCCCATATGGAAGGGACCTGTGGGGAATCCCTGTGTCTTAAATGTAACCCACCAAGTCAGAGTGAATGGCTGCCTCTTGTGACCGTGTGGGTCTCTGGAAGTGAGCGTCTGAAATCTGCTTTTTAAAGGCTGCCTTTCAAAGGTATATTCAAGGGGAGGTGTTTGGGTCCACTGAACTTCCTCCAGTTTTTAGGTGTTCAATCTAATACCTCTCCAGAAAGCTGGAACACACAAGGACCAAACTGAAACTTGCATTGACTGCACAGATTCTCTGCCATTCCACAGCTTCTTGCATGCTACGTGCTCATTATCTGCTTTTCCCTTCCCCCTTTCTGTGCCCAAAGGCACATCAAGGGTTAGCATCCCGTATATGACCCCTACTTTTTCTGTGGACCTCAGTGCAAAGAAAATAAATGTTGTTAATAGTACAAAGCATCCACTTTGTCTCTTAGCAAGAGGAGTGAAAATTAGAGCAGAGCATTCTCCCTTGGTTTCTAGGCCCCCTCCCTAGAGTTGAAAGCAACAAGATGCTTTTCGTTTCGTTCCTCCAGAGGTTTTCCTGCATCTCTTTGTACCTGGGAAGGAATCCCAGTGTGTTGCCTTCTAACATCACCCGACAGGAGAGTTTTAAACATTTGTCTGGATCCCTGCAGCTACTGAATTATTAACTTCCCACGCACCCCAACTTGCAGATCTTAGCCGGCAGAAATAGTTACCAAATCGTAACGGTTGTGGAAGCACAAATGGTTTTTGAATAGGTTTTCCCCTACTTCCCCCCATAGACTTTGCACTAGTGAGAAATGTGCTAGAAGGAGGGCACTTTCAGTCTCCTCCCCACCAGATCTGTACCCCTAAAGGGAAATAATGTGTTTGATGCAGAGAAAGTAGCAGCAGTGGCTTTTTTGACTTTTTGGAGATCTGCAGGTGTCTGGGGACCTTCTAGCCTTGGAGGTGACCTTTCTCAAGGTGCCAACAAGAGTGACTCAGTTGGGAAGGGGACAGGGGAGTCACATCCTTGGTGCTAAGACAGAAGCACAAGCTTAGCAGTGGCTGTTTCCTTTGTAGCTAGTTAGGATGAGGCAAAATCATGTATAGACAATCCTTGAGGACAGCTTTTTTTTCTCACGAGGAAGATGCAAAATATCATAATGTGAATAAATATTTTTAGAGGACCAAATAAAATTACAATATTCACCTTTTTTTTTTTACTCTCCTAGCTTTTTCACTCCTGCTGTGGAAGAAAGTTTTTCACTGCTTGATTTATTTTTCTGCCTTCTTTGACTTATGCACTTTTGCGTTTTTATTTTTTTCCAATAGCTGAAAAGTACCTAAACCTGTATTTAAATAAATAAAATGTTTTTAAAAGCCAACAAAAACAGCTAAGTCGCATCCGTGTAGCCATTTTTATTCACGTAAAGTCTGTACATCTTGGCTTTCTGAGCTAGATTTCAGTGTCTATTAGAATGATTCTTTTTAAAAAATCGGTTTGAGTATATTTTGGGGTTTTCATCTGTTGTCTGTATGTTTTTCTTCTTTACGGGCTTGCATGCCCTCTCCAAAAGTCATCTGGGCCTTTTTCAGTGGCACCATAGAATCAGTCATAATTCCAGCTCTCTTCTGGTTTATGCCAATTTGAAAATAAAAGTATAATTTTTACCTGCTGACTGATTTTGGTCTTCATTGACTGTTTTGTTTTCCCCTCTTCTAGAAATTAATAAGTTAAATTCATTACATTCTAAGAGGAGGCCTGTCTCTCCGTGCCATCTGGGATAGTGACTTTGATCTTCTAGCCTCTGTTTTGATTGCATATCCAAAGGCTGATCCTTGTGGAGCTTCTGTGAACTGAGATAGCCGTGATGCCTTCAGTCTGCCCTTGAATCCTCAGACAAGTGGTCCTGCCAGTAACAGGACAATGTCTGATATCTGAGTAGAGTTGCCAGCTCTGGGTTGGGGAATACCTGGAGATTTGGAGGGTGGAAAGGGCGGGGTTTGGGGAAGGGAGGAACCTCAGCAATGTACAATGCCACAGAGTCCACCCTCCAAAGCAGCCCTTTTCTCCAAGGGAACTTATCTCTGTCAGCTGGAGATCAGTTGTAAAAGCAGGAGATCCCCAGGCCCCACCCAGAGGTTGAAATAACAAAACTAACATTGTGTGAATGTTGTTGCCAATGTAAAACATATAGTAGTCAAACTTTAGAATTTTTTGTACTTCTGTTTCCATCAACAAATATAAAACACTGTATTCAAAGGAATATTTTTGTATACAGAATATCAATTACATAAATAATTTTTCTTTCAAGGATAACACGTGATTATAACGAAAGTTGAAATCTTGAAAACAGCCAAAAAACGGCAAACAATCTAGAGGTCTCTGAAGACAGCAAAAGAACTGTAAGACTGTGAGAACTGGTGTAACCTTGTTTTTGATGCCTTCTTGAGGTCTTACAGCCTCAAAATAGAATGCCTATCATGTTCAATCTGTTGTTATACAATCAACAGGTTCCACATATTTTCATCAGATACAGCTATTTCATAATAGAGGGAATTGCCAGCGTTTCATAAACATGGCACACAGCCTAACAAGGTTAACAGCTGGCAAGATTCTGTCCAGAAGTACAAAAAAAATGTACAGTTTGACGACTATATGTTTTACATTGGCAACAACATTCACACAAGTTTTTTTATTCCAATCTTCACACTGTGGTCCTTCTGTTTGATCGCCACTCGGAGGTTGGCAAGCCTGTATTCAAAGTCGGATTGAGTGAGGTGTTCCCTTTGAAAAGGCAGACTCCATTAACTGCCCAGGATCCTGGGTTAGATCCTATCCCTTCTGACAAGTGAGGAATTGATCGTCAAAGGAAGGTCACCTCGCACAGAAAGAAGATTCTTCACTTAGCGGAAAGGAGCCAACCCCTTATAGCCAGATCTTTTTTCCTCGTCATCCTGGATATCTTACTGAGAAGTATATTCTGCTCTATCCCATGGGCTCTGAGAAGAAAGCCTGTGGTGAGGCTGAAAGATGGAGGGTTGTATTTGTCAAAGTATCTTCTAGTGGAACAGGTGGAGCTTTTTCTAGGTGGGACTGAGGAAAAAAGGGGTGCCACTTATCCAAAAGTTCCTCTGTGGCAGTAACTACAGCACAGTGAGGAACACAAATGAGGCACCTTGAGGCTCAGAGGGATGGTTATGCATTGGTTAGGAGTTGCAGCTCTTCAGCTGATGTGCTTGGAAGCTCCCAGGATACCAGAGAGCAACAAAAAGAGTTTGAGGGGCAAAAGAGCAAAGGGGAAGACTCTTGCCTGCCAGAACTGAGGTGGTGAGGCTGCTTGGTCCATGGATGGAGGCCAAAATGCAAAGCACAAGGTGGGGGGGGGGCACACACATTCAGCTGGACTAAAGGCACTCAACCCCCCCATAACTGAGTAACTCAGCAATGCCAGATAAGATGTTACCAGGGTGACATCCAGCTAATCTCTATCTGGAACATTTTACTTGTACCAAGTTGAGCTTTAAAAATTCAACGAAAAGTTTCTGAAGTTAAATTAAAGATGAGGGACTTCTAATTTAGAAGTTTTAATTTTAGGCTAGATGCTTCATGAATAGATTATACACTTTGCTACCCTTAGTAACAGAAAAGAGCAAGAATCCAGTAGCGCCTTAAAGACTAACAAAAACTTGTGGCAGGAGATGAGCTTTCGTGAGTCACTGCAGCGAGCAGTGAGTCACGAAAGCTCATACCCTGCCACAGGTTTTGTCAGTCTTTAAGGTGCTACTAGATTCCTGCTCTTTTCTACTGCTACAGACAGACAAACACGGCCCCCCTTGTAAGACAGCAATGAATTGAATTGTCATGCAGATATCGGACCCCTGTACTGTGGGAATACAGTGATACAGTGTCCCTTTCTTCGTTCTAATTTGAAGCAGCTTTTGTCCCATATTAGAGGCTCCCAATGGAGACTGTGCAGCCCTTTTTCCTGTGCCCGGGCAGAGGGAGATCCTATGCTCTCACTTGGCTCTTCCCTGCTATGCAGTCAGAGTATCCAAAAAGAAGGTTCCCCCCCCCCCATGGATCTCAAAGGTGTGGCCAGCAAGGCTGCAGAAAAAGCAGGAAAACACTTTTGGGGGTACAGAATGGGGTGGCCATGGTGGCCATAACTTGAAGCTAGTAGTTTGCTTTCAGTATCTAAACGTTCAAATTTACTGTAAGCTGAGTAAGTGTGAAAGAGATTGACTCATTTATTTACCTCTTTTAATACCCCATCCTTTTCCTCAATGGGGACTCAAAGCAGCGTACGTTGTGTTCTCTTCCATTTCGTCCTCTCAACTTGTGAGGTGGATTTAGGCAGAGTGTAACTGGCCCAAGATCACCCAGCAAGCTCTTCCATGCCCAGGTGAGGATTCGAACCTGCGTCTTCTAGATCCTAATCTGACACTCTAGCCACTCCACCATGCTGCTCCTTGGCACAGCCCACAGCTGTGAGGAGCTGCACAGAGATGCATCTGGGCAACAGAAAATGAGTGGACCAGCTTTAACAAAGCTACGGAGCAAATTAAAGGAGTGAGGAACAGGAAGCAGCTGTGGACATGGACAGAACCCTGTGTAAGCTTTTGGAAGGGACACTTGGATATAAACCCACCTTGACCTGTGCAGAAACTTTTCTGTGTCCCACCACGGCAAGTTAATCTGTTTTTCATAGCAATTACAGCTGATGCTGTGGTGGCTTCTCCTCTAGTCTTTGAATAAAATAGCTGCTGTGGGGATTGGAGGGGGGGGTACCCCGGAAGGATCCCCTGATTCCCTCCCCACCTTTGCCCCTTCTACCAAAGGGAATCCCGTTAAATTGTCTGTGTCTATTTCAGCAATCAATTTATTTTGTGAAGTTCAGACACTGGTAGTTATTTCTGTATGGCCATGGTTTCAGTTTCTGTGTTTTACTGGCCATCTCTTCATTGGTCAAAATGAGTGTGATCTGACACCAGCCAACTTTTCTGATGGTGAAAAAGAAAGGATTGAGGTTCCCTCGGATCATATAACCTGCATGGACAAAAGCCATGTGGGGCAGCAGTTATAGGGAGGAGGAGACCTGAGCAAGATTGAGCGAAAATGCTGGCTGGATCCAGCCCAGAGAGTTTATCTGCTGACGAACGTATCCTTACCATTCTGCTCAGCTGAGAACAGAACCTTCTCTGGAGGAAGGGTCTCTTCTGTTGTGGTGGATACAACACAAGACTGAGAGGATCAGAAAAGGCCTTTGGTGATGGCGAGAGGTGAAAGTCTGAAGATTCCAAGCATGTCAGATCCTCCACATGGTCAAGACAGCCTGATCCCATGCTGTAATGTTTCTCACCTAAGCTTTGCTCCTGTCCTTTCTACTGGTTTTGGTTGAAAGCTGAGCGCCGAAGAATAGATGCTTTTGACTTATGGTGCTGGAGAAGACTCTTGAGAGTCCCTTGGACTGCAAGGAGATCAAATCAGTCAGTCCTAAAAGGAATCAACCCTGACTGTTCCCTGGAAGACCAGATAATGAAACTGAAGCTCAAATACTTTGGCCACCAAATGAGAAGGGAGCACTCACTGGAGAAGACCCTGATGCTGGGAAAGATTGAAGGTCAAAAGAGACGGGGACGGCAAAGGATGAGATGGTTAGACAGTGTCATAGATGCAACGAACATGAAATTAAGCAAACTCCAGAGGACGGTGGAAGACAGGAGGGTCTGGCATGGTGTGGTCTATGGGGGGTCGCAAAGAGTCGGACTCGACTGTGCAACTGAACAACAACAAAAAGTGTTTCCCTGGGAGCATTGAGACTCGGGAGTCAATTTGATATGGAACCTGTTAGAAGATCAAGTGTAATCCTACTATTTTCAGTTCATCGCTGCCTTTTCCCCATCCCCCCCACCCCCGGCCTTTAAATCTAAGTCAATCCTGGATTTAACTCTCTTTTGGGAATGACTGGACTCTTTTCTATTGTCAAATATCCTTTGCAAACGTGTTAGAAGGCCCTTTAAATACTATTGTCACATAACAGCATTTTTCATTTGTAAAGTGTTTATTATATTGTATCCACCACAACACCTTAAGCACCCTCTGCAATGGAATATTCTTCATTATAGAGCAGAATGGAGTATGATTCACCTGAGGCTGACACCAGTGTGCTCCCAAGTAACCACTCCAAAAGAGAGTTAAAATGCATCTGATGAACCTAATCTCCCTTAACCCTGGTGCTAGAAACCAGCACATACAAGGAGGCCTTGAAATTTTCCTGGAACATGCACAGGTTTGGGGACAGACATTTCTCCAGGATAGGCCATTCTGTTGACTGTAGATTTAACTGTAGAAGTCAAAACTGACTTATGGAGACCCCTGGTGGGGTTTTCAAGGCAAGAGACGTTCAGAGGCGGTTTGCCATTGCCTGCCTCTGTGTCACATCCCTGGTATTCCTTGGGAGTCTCCCATCCAAATACAAGCCAGGGCTGATCCTGCTTAGCTTCTGAGATCTGACAAGATCAGACTAGCCTGAGCTATCCAGGTCAGGGTGTAGATTGATTATTGATCTCAAAAGGTTGTCTAGTGAGGCTATCCAACAGCCAATTAAGTAGAGGGGCTAGTCTGTTACTAGGACAGGAGAATCTGGGTTCAAACCCCTATTCAGCCATAACACTCATGGTGTACGATTGCTTTCCCAGCCTGCTTCACAGGGCTATTGTGAGGGTAAATCAGAGGTGGGGAGAACCGCATACACCGCTTTGGATCCTGAACTTCTTCCACATGTGGCATTTAAGGGAACATCTTATGACCTCCGTACAAGAATGGTTTATGATTGAAACAGAACTTTAAATGTTTTATCTGAACCAAAGGTAGTGCTCAGCAACTATAATTAGTGCATTTTTACAGGGGGCAGTTCCAGTCAGTTGAAACTAATATATCCGTTGAATGAATCTCTTTGTCTAATAGGAGCAATCTAGAATGCTTACATTGCATTGGAATTGTAAAGCTGGAAAGGGCCAAAAGCCATCTCCCCCCATCCCCCTGCCAATCACTCTGCAGTCCAAAATGCTCTCTACTACAGGCAAAGATCTCTGGTGGTGGTCAAAAGCACTGTCCAGTTGCAGCCAATTTATGGCCACCCATAGAGCTTTAAAGGCAAGAGACATTCAGAGATGGTTTGCCATTAACGACCACTCCAACAGCCCTGGACTTTCTTGGTGGTTCCCCACCCAAATACTAACCAGGGTTGACCCTGCTTAGCCAGTTTGGTGTAGGCTGGTGTAGTGGTTAGGAGCGTGGACTTTAATCTGGGAGAACCAGGTTTGATTCCCCACTCCTTGTCAGAACCCACAGCCAACAACGTACTACACGCTTTCAGGAAAGGGAATACTTTTATTGAAGAGCTATAGATGCATTTAGTCACTGTTAAGAATGGCAGTTGCCCCTTGGACATAATAATATATAGGGTATTTGTATGCACCCCCCACTGCGCTGGCCAATTAGGCACCCTCCCGCGTGCGGGATAAAGCTTGCAAACTGTTTCTAGCCGAAGCTGGGAACTCGTATTCTCCCACGGCTCCCTGGAAAATGCAGACACTACAACCCCCACCTGCACATCTTTACAGATAAGCGTTTCAGCGTGAAGCACAGAAAGGAATGCAAGAGCAATTACACTGACGCTGTCTGACCATCCCAACCCCCATGGCAGCATAGCTGACACTCCTCCACATGGAGCTGCTGGTGTGACCTTGGATCATTTACAAGAACTTTGACATGGTCTCTGTGCTTTACACCCATGGGATCTAGTGCGCACGCGCTGGATCAATCGGTGCTGTAGCAAGCTCTTTTAACGGATTTTCGTGCCCAGTCCCTTGGGCATGTGCAGGAACCCCACCGCGCATGCCCAGAGGGGTGGGCACAGACATCCCGCCAATTCCTTTCTTACCGCTGCGTTGTGTAGACCTCTTCTTCGTCGGTCTGATCGGTTCGCTGTTAGCTCAACCTCACAGCTCTTAGGAATTATTTCCAAACTTCTCTTACTTTATTTTTTGTTTGTTTTTTCTTCAAAAACAATTAAAAAATTTTTTGGGCTTTCGGTTGAGGGGAGTTTACCTCAGGCCTTCAGGCTATTTTTCCCTCAGTTTATTCTTTTTCTTCGTTGTTCTTTCAAAAAAACTTTTTAAAAGTGGGGAAGTGGGGGTTTTTCAACAGATGCAAGGGTTGCGGCAGCAAACTTGCTCCTCCTGACTGTCATACCCTCTGCATTTTTTGCCTCGGAGAGTCTCACCAGCCAGAGTCCTGTCGTCACTGTGCGCGTTTCTCCAATCAAATGTGAAAAAACCGTGCTGTGCGTCTTAAAGTGGTGCTGCTTGAATCGGCCCTTGCTCCTGCCTCAGCGATGGAGGAGAGACCGTCTATATCGACAGCTCCGGCATCGAGGCCTGCCTCCGATGTCGACCACCCGACGCCGAAGCTCCCGACATCGAAGGCACAATTGTCCGCTTCCACGCCAGTCAAAAAGAAGGCTAAGGCAAGTAAGGATCATAAGTCCGCTAAGAAGGGCACCACCAAGCCCCTGAAGGCAGCGAAGAAGGGGAAGGAAGCGGTGTCTGCACTGGGTGATGCCCCTAAAGTGCCTCCCGCTCCAACAGCAGTATCGATATCGGAGGCCCAAGTCCCTCCACCGATACCGACCATCCATGTTTTGGACTCCCCTGTCCACCAAATGGAGCGTCCTTACTCCGACATCGAATCAGTAGAGCTCCTAAGTCATCAAATGGATGCAGAGCCTTCTCCGTCTCCTTCCCCATCGTCGACATCGACGGTATCGGAAGCTCCCAAGATCAATCCACATCGGCACCAATATACTTCATGCGACACGCAGTGTCACCCTCCACGTCTGCAA